>NW_015090775.1:3792862-3871112 GCF_001431845.1 Calidris pugnax | reverse complement strand
GACTTGAGAAAAGAGACCGACCCCCACCTCTCTACACCCTCCTTTCAGGGAGTTGTAGAGAGCAAGAAGGTCTCCCCTCAGCCTCCTCTTCTCCAGGCTGAATAACCCCAGCTCCCTCAGCCTCTCCTCATAAGACTTATTCTCCAGACCCCTCACCAGCTTTGTCGCCCTTCTCTGGACCCGCTCCAGAATGGTTAAAATATTTCTTCAACATAAGTAGGCATTGTAAGCCCAGTACAAACACCTGCATGCGTCTTCAGTCCTCGCCCAGATGTTTTCCTCCTCCTCCCTGTAGTCTCCGTGGCAGACACAGCCCGTTAGCTGGTGGCCGCTGCTGCATGGTGGGTGCCACAGAGGTCCCCAAGCCGTGGTGTGACATGATGTGCCTGTTGCTGGCCAGTTGTAGGTGGTGACAGTCACACACCACCCCGTACCTGTGGCCAGCCCTTTGTCAACTCGAACCCCCAGGTCTCTTTCCTCCAGGCAGCTCCAGCCACACTTCCCCCAGCCTGTAGCGCTGCAGGGGGTTATTGTGGCCTGTGGTTATTTTCCTCCTCCTCCTCCTCCTCCCTGTAGTCTCCGTGGCAGACACAGCCCGTTAGCTGGCAGCTGCTGCTGCGTGGTGGGTGCCACAGAGGTCCCCAAGCCGTGGTGTGACATGATGTGCCTGTTGCTGGCCAGTTGTAGGTGGTGACAGTCACACACCACCCCGTACCTGTGGCTGCAGAGGAGATGCGCTGAGGCCAGCCCTCGCTGGGGCTGGGGTAGCGGTGGGCAGTGGGTCCAGGGCTGGGGCCAGATGCTGGCGTGGGGGTCAGCAGAGGCTGCAGAAGATCATGGGGATCGGAGGAGAGGATGAGAAGTGGCTTTGGGGCTGCTCTTTGTGACTGGTGGAGAGTGGGTGCGGTGGACAGACCCTGGGAGCAGAGGAATGAAGGTATGGCCCCTGCGGGCTGCCCACGCTGGCACAAAGGGGTCACTCTAAGAGAAGTCATTTGCAGTTAAGACATGTATGACCTGGCTCATTAACTTTCTTGAGGTTTATAGGGTCTGGTTCACTTTTGGCAACGCCCAAGACAGTACACTGTAATCCAGAAGCTCACTTTTCTCAGCAGCTGGTCCAGCTCTCTGAATGCTGTGGTTTTTTAAAGTGGTTAACATATGTCGTCTTACTTAAAATAGAATACTGATTCAAAAATAGTGGGGAAAATAGGATTTCAGGGTACAGGCCATTGTTAAAGGCAGCTAAAATGTTTGTGATCACCTTAAGGTAAATGCTGAGCTTTTTCCATCTGTAATATCTGTTTTGGGGATAATTGACATAATTTTATCTTCTCTATTCTAAATGATTGATGTATATTTCCCATTTCAATTCTAGCTTGATGTAGAATTTGTCTGGAGGCTTCTGGGATGTTTATCTTTCTAAAAATCTTATTATTTTTCTAAAATGAGACATAGTTATAGAATGTTTTCAAGGTAAGCATTACTGATGCAGGTGTGTACAAGCATTAGGGCTCTTAGTTATTCCTGAGTTCAGTAAAATACAGGATTTTTAATGTCTTGGACCTGTACCTGTGTTTATATCTGTATGTGTTTATACATATATGTGTTCATTGTATAGATCCATATGTACATCCATGTGGATATACTTTTGCATACGTGTCTGCATGTATTAGATGAGCAGCACTGGTGACTTGAACTGGCCATTTATGGTCTACAGTCGGCAACTTCCTGCCGTAAAGCGTTGATTTTGTACACAGGGAGAACTGTTGTACCAAAGGGTTAACTTCAGAGGAAACGGAAAGGTTTTATCAGAGAACAGAGTCATCCTGTGATCAGGGCTGGTGGCAGACTGCCGTCAGCTTTTTGGAAGCAGGAATGAGCTGG
Organism: Calidris pugnax; assembly: GCF_001431845.1. Taxonomy (NCBI): domain Eukaryota; kingdom Metazoa; phylum Chordata; class Aves; order Charadriiformes; family Scolopacidae; genus Calidris; species Calidris pugnax. Next base: position 3,869,225 of record NW_015090775.1, on the reverse strand, counting down.
AGTAAAGACTTCAGTGCAGGCCAGAGTAGCCCACCTTGGAGAGGTGCCCCAGCCAACCCTGACCCACCTGGTGTGTGGGGCAGTGGCTTGGAGAAAGGCTAGTTTGGGCAACAAACCATGATGCTTTCTGCTGGTGTACCAACGTGGCTATTTTCCCAACAGTTGAGGCACTAACCTGATTTCTGTTAGAGCGCACACCTGGTGCATGTGTGCTGTTATGCAGGGGGTTATTTGTCATCTGCAATGAAAACCAACCCCCTGGACGCTGTTCTTGAGCCTGTGGCAAAAATCTGAATCCCCTCCCTCCTCACTAACCCACTCTCCCAAAAGACGGGAAGGAAGAAAAAAAAAACAAACAACAGGTATCTGTAGTTTTGGTTTTATACTTAGTCAGAAAAAAAATAATGGAAGGTAGCTTCAAAAATATTTTTTTTTTTCATAATTGCAACTTGTTTTATAACATTACATGCAAGATGCCAATGAGTCCTAATAATAGGTAGCAGTAGAGTGCTTTGATACAAAATTAGACTGATGTTAAATGCCAATTCAAAAGCGTTTCCTTTGGAAAATTTAGTATTAGTTACATAAACTAATGACAGGTTGTATAAAACTTTAAAAAAAGCAATAGGAGCCCAAAGTAAACCTGTGGTACCCGGGAGGAAGATACTCTGTGTTCCCAGGTTAGGAACATTTTAAGTGCAAAACTCAGCCTGAACTATGAAGGCTGCCTGGATTCTGCATAATTCATAGTATGAGAGAAATTATTAAAAATGAAGATTCAGAGAGGCTCCCACTGATTCTTTTCTGGTTCCTGCCATCTTTTCATCTATATTCTGCATATAGTCAGTGAACATCCTAGGCTAAGAAACAGCATGAGCCTCCCTTAATGTTCACCTGTGGAGCTTGCAGAAACCTCTGAAGACCTCCTCTGTACATTTAACCTCTAATCCTGCATTGATATTTTCCTCCAGCATTTCATAGTCACCTGGGCTGTATTGCCAAATTCGCCGTGCTACAGAATATGCAATGCAAAACCCCTCTATTTTATACCTTTAAAATAATCAATCCTGACGTAAAATGTGTATGTCAAGATAGATAGATTTTAGGCTGCCACCAAATATCAAAGATTAAACAGACGTTTATCTTTGGTGAAAGTATGGATAACCATTTACTCATCTCCATTTTTGTGATGTAAATGTCACCGATGGGTTTTAATCATACAACTTTTACAACTGCCTGCTTTTATTTTTACTTCCTTGATTGAACAGGTTCAGCTCTAATAGCAAGTAAGGAAGCAATCAAGTGCTTTTATTTGATCTGAGATGAAATCTTAACATGCAAATTTCAGGTGACATTCTTTAGCTTTAGATGAGATTGTACCCGCGGAAATATTACTTCTTGCAGTTATTTTTCTTAAAAACCCTTCTTCTTCTTGTTAAATAGATAAAGAAGATGATGGTTTCATTCAGGATTTTTTATTTAAATCCAACTATATTGGTAGCAAGACACATTCAAATGGTATCTAAGTTTTAAAAAGTGATAACCATTTAAAGCGATACAACTGTGCAGAATATTCAGTTTCATACTGCTTGAGAGAATCCAAGGGTTTCTCCCTTTTTATTTTTCTTTACTATCTCCAGCTTTACTAAGTCTCCTCCCTATCCATATTTGGGTAATTTTAGCATACTGTAATTCTTGTATTACTTTTTTGTTTATTTTTTTTGTTGCCTCCAATAACTGACATAAAAACGTGAACTTCTCATTTGATTATTCTTAGAAGTGAGACTCCCTTCTTGCTTGTTGAAATGTTTGGTGAAATAAATTTTTTCCAAATTTCTGACTCTAATGAAATGATTTTTCTGTGCTAACAGCTTAACCCATTTTGTTTTATCAGTGTAAAATTTATACTTTTTTGTTCTTGGAAAAGTATGATAGTACATCGATGGTAACATAAGATATTTAAGATAAATATATGGCTAAAATACATATCAACAAGACTGTCCTTTATTCTCATTTTGGGAATCTTACCAGGTAGTTACCTATTTTCAAGGTGATTTGTTGTTTATTATATCTAGAATCCAAAATCCAATTTGAAAACTAAAGCCTTATTTTCAATATTTTGAGCAAATCTGCATTTGTCAGCTATGGAAAGCAGGGATCACCCCTTGGTTTGGGTTTTTATTGTGCAAATATACTTGTGTAATTGATCTACAAGCCATCCTTTTTCAGTGAGCGGAGGAAAAGTGAAGGGAAAAAAATATCTTGAAAGGGAAGATGAAGGATCAAGCTGCAGCTGCTTTGATTATTTTGACTGGAGATGTCAGATTGAAGAAGTGAGAGAAGAGATGTGCCTGCTGCTTTTTGACTCCATCCATTCTGCCAATTATTTGAAAATTGGGTTTTAAAAAGTTGTTGGATTCTAATATTTCACTTGCGGTAGAATAGATGAACACAAAGCACTTGGGGTTCCCCTAACTCCCCATCACCTCTGTCTGTCACGAGAGAAACACTTACTGGCTGAAATAAAAATGGGAAGAGACACCCAGTACCTGCCATCTCGTGAGTCAGCTGTGCGCGTCGCTTTTAATAACCAGCAGTAATAAATGGCAGTAATTGGAAAGGCAGATGTATTTCTGAGATTTAGTAGCAGTCAAATTACAGCTGAAGGTATCCTTCCCAGAGGAGGTGTAAGGGAACTTACTACATTCATCCCAGCTCTTTCATTATTTTGACCTTTTATTCCCTTTTGCAGCGAGGCACGTGACTCGCCCACAAAGTACAGATTTCCTCACCTGCTCCCCTGGTGTTTCCTGGCAGTTTGATCCAGCTGGGAGGTAGCACAGAGCCACCACAGCAGTGCTCTGCTCTATCACTCCTTGGTTTCTCCCTTCATAGCAGCCCCGGCATGTTCAGTGAACCTGGTCTGGCAGGGCTAAGCACGGACCTGCCTTCTCTTGCTGCCTCTCCCGGTGAGAGGGATGTGACACTGGGTTCCCTGAGAGGAAGGTGAGGAAGAGGAGTGTTTGCAGTGCTTGTCCCCGCTCAGCTAGCAGTGACCTGGGCACCCAGATAACTCTAGCAGCTTGTGACAAAGGGTTGTTCCCTCTTATGAGGTTAAAAGCCATAGCACTGTCCTGGTGTAGACGTGTTGTCCCTAATTGTCCCTAATTGAAAGGAGGTTGAAGAAAGGCAGGGGTTGGTCTCTTCTCCCAAGTCACAGGTGACAGGACAAGAGGAAATGACCTCAAGTTGTGCCAGGATATTGGATATTGGGAAAAAAATTTACACTGGGAGGGTTATTAAGCATTGGAATGGGCTGCCCAGGGAAGTGGTTGAGGCACCATCCCTGGAGGTGTTCAAAAGACAGGCTGACATGGCGCTTAGTGGCATGGTTTAGTGATGGTTTTTTATCAGAATTAGGTTGATGGTTGGACTAGATGATCTTAAGGTCCATTCCAACCTGCACAATTCCATGATTCATGATTTAGGACAAGAGGAAATGGCATCAAGTTGTCCCAGGGGCGACTTAGGATAGATAGTAGGAAAAATTTCTTCAGAAAAAGGGTTATCAAACGTTGGAACAGAGAAACATTATAATAAACAGGGAAGTAGTGGCATCACCATTCCTGGAGGTATTTAGAAGATGGGTAGATGTGGTACTTAGGGACATAGTTTAGCGGTGGACTTGGCATTGCTAGGTTAACAGTTGGACTTTCTGATCTTAAAGATCCAACCTAGATCCAACCTAGATGATGCAATGATTCTATAAATAAGGGTTCTTCACTGGGTGTGCAAGAGCCAATCAACGCACTGAGTTGAGATAGTTGGGGTTATTTCAGTTCTGCAGAACTGGGTGCTGGGCATTTAACAGCAGCCAGCACACCATACGTTTCCAACCACCCAATATTTATAACAATAAAATACAGATGTCTGGTTAATAATGGTTCATTCACCACTCCTAACAAGCTCGTGTTTAAAGTGTTTAGGGAAGTGACCTGGTTAGCCTGCTCATTATTTACAAAGAAGGGTCTATTAGGATTATAATTACCCAAGGTTAGTTTGGGATATACTCTTGGCTCAACTTTAGTCCAGAAGTTACATTTTTTGGTTATATCTCTCCTGGGTTGGGGTGGAACAGAGTCAACTTTCTGTTCAGTGAGAGAGGCTGTTGCTTATACTTGTCGTGGTAACCAGGGGCAGCTAACCTGGCTGTTTGCCCTGTGAAGGGGTCCCACCTGTGGGGGGAAGCGGACACGTCAGGTGGCCCAAACTGACCAGTAGGATGTTCCATCCTATCTGCCATGCTCACTATGAAAGCTGAGGGATCAAGGGGTTAGGGCTTCTTCTTCAATGGGTCTCTTTCTTCAAAGACTGATATCTGAGGAGGTCTCTGTCAGTTTGTCTACCTTTGATGCCAATATTTCATTAATATTTCATTGAAGTAGTTTAGTTTTTTTCCTAAACTCATAACTCTCTTTGTGTGTCTTCGTCCTCTTCTTGGAGCCAGGGGCGGGGGGGAGAGCATCTGTTGTCTTGTCATTGACCAAACTGGGGCTAAGTCAGCAACTGCAAAAGAATATGTAAGACACGTTGTTTCGTTTCACATCTTCTTCAAGGTTAGGTATATTCCTTGATGTGTCAACCATGTCCCACCCAAAACTTCTCGATAAACTTTTAACTTTGTTCTTTGAAATCAGACGTGCTATGCGTGTGTGAACCCAAATGCAGTTGAAACCTCTACTTGTTCCTCAGAAAGGAAAAGACTTCTTACTCCTACTTTTAAACTCTTCTCAGATATGATCATCAGGTTAATCATCCAGCATATAACTGTATCCTGGCTGTTTGCCTTCCAGAGCAAGAGCTCATCCTGGCCTTAGTCTCAGTGCTGGGTAAAACCTCCAAGAAAAGCTCTCAAACCAAGAGTTTTTCCTGAAAGGATTGAGGTATAGGCCTGAGGATGAGGGGAGATCAGGGAAAGGCAAATGGAAAGAAATAGACATAATGTGTATTGAATCACAGAACAAGGCTGTGTGAATCAGCTTGAAGATCTGGTGGGAGCGAGGTGATGCAGGGAGTTGGATGGACATTCTTAAGCAGTGTCCTGGTTTGGGAGATTCAACTTTCATTTTGCGTTTCTCAGACCTGACTGTCTTTCTCTCGCACCTTTCTTTTAATTGTGCTGTGTCTCTGGCAACATAGTTCCATGGCAGTGGCTTGAGTTTGAGAAGTTTCCCTCTGCAGCTGTTCAGTTCATTTATTTTGGTAGGGTTATTTCCACCCTAAGTCAGTTGGTGCAGCCTCAAAGGCAGCAGTGTGCTGTGGCGTGGGGACCTGGATGGAGACTGGGAGCTCCATACCACAAGACTGAAAAAGTAGGATCCTGCACTTAAGCTCCTGCTGGTCCTAGTTTCTGATACAGCAGCTCATGCTGTTGGTTGTTCATCAGTCGCAAGTGAATTTGATTGCTTCTCAGGACTTTCCTTCAGAAGCTGTCCGATTTGACCAGGGACATGTCTATGCTCTTACTTAATCACAGGAAAAGGAGCGAGAGATGAGATAAAAGGGCATAAAACAATGTATGTGCTTTATCTGCCATGAACTGAGAAGATCTTATTTTTGTCTCAAAAATGACATGTTTCCATATTTCTTCCTGAGTGCCCCTGGCAAATTCATGCTAGAAATTTTGCCTAGTGCAATCTGGTGGATTGTTGTGTTCCCACACTCAGAGGTAAACCTGCATTTTCTCTTTAAACTTCCATGTTTGTTGCAGCAGTTTTCCCATGTTCCTGAGCTGTAGGCACCCTGCCATTACTTTAGGACCGTTGCACACTCAGACAGGAATGAAGACAAGCATAATTCAACAGCTGGAACGTATGCTATCAATACCATCTTGCATGCATCTTTCCAGTCATCACAAAGACATTGTTTTATACATTTTTCTGTGTTTTATTCATCATGGGGTTTTTAAACTGTGATAATTAATTCTAGGCACTGTGAATGTCTGTCCTTGCACATGACTTCCCATGGATTCTCTCTGTATGTTTTAATCTTGATTTGAAGCTCTCACCACAGTGGTCTTTTGTCAGAAAAAAACCCCTACTGCATGTAGTAAACCATGCCCACTAAAGCAAACTCTTGTATGAGAGCCTGGAACTGCAGAGATGAAAGACTACTAAAAATGCCATAACAACTGTATCTTATTCTCAAGTGTTTGTATGTAGCTAAAATTCACACAGAAAAAGGTATCAAAAATGTCTTTGTGGTGACTGGAAAGGTTCTCAACGTAGAGTATTCAATGGCAGTATTGCTATGATACTATCTGTTCAGGTTCTGTTTACCCATGTAATCATAGTATCAAGGTCTAGACATTCAAAAATACTATGCCAATTCTTTTCAAAAGCTGTGAAAAAGAGGTCTTGATTTTTCCTGATAAACTCATTTCTTTTCAGAAATTTCTATAAGCCACAGCTAACTCAAGAACCTCTATGTCAAAACCCGCAAACATTTTTTTCCCCTGTTGACATTAGTGGTTTTGTTTTGAGTATTTTAAATAGAAGTAAAAGAAATCAAGTGACGAAGTTCACACGAGGATTTATATGGCATTAATGCAGCTGGAGAAAAGTTCCTGTACTGATCCCTCTTGCAATTCAGGACCAAGAAATATCTAAGCATTTGTGAGAAATCCAGGAGATCATGTTTGGGCGCCGTTTCTCTTGATTTATAGCAAGGAGTTAAATTTGTTTCTCTTGCTCCTGTTTTTTCTTCTTATGGAGCCTTTTTGCTTGGATGAAATAGAATGTTATCTTTTGAATATGTTGGCAGAAACAAGTTGTCTACTTTGAATGTCCTGACCTTTTTTCTTTAACTTGTTTAACATATTTTCTAACAAGCTGAAAGTTTAGGTGGAGATAAAAGGGAAGGAGGCCTTATCAAGTGGCTGAAATCTGTCGATGCTCTTTTTTCAGTGGAAGAACTTTGAATGGAAATAGAAGATAATGTCTTATAACATCTTGGGGCAGTTCAGAACATACTGTTTGACTAGTAAATCTAGTAAATCAAGCAGCTACACAAGGTCTAAAACCCCAATTTTTCTTGATCAAAGAATGTGGTCACACATACTCATTTCAAGGGAGTCAAAATATGTTTTTGTAGAATTTTGTCACTTACTGCAGAATTCTAAACCTTAAAAATGTATTTTTTTACTTCTCATTATTGTAGATTTTTGCTCAAATAAAGAGTCTGTAAGTTATTTTTTATTAGCATTTTCAGTACATAAAGTGACTTAAGTTATTCACATTTTATATAAGGTTTGACATCTCTAGTGATGTGAGTTGTTCAGAACAGTAAAAGGAAGAGAATCTGTTGAAGTCCCAGCAAATTAAGCACATGATTTCTTTTAGCAGGCGTTGAGTAGCTGCTGTGTGTTACTTTAACTATATTAAGGACTGAAACAGTTTTAGCAAATGCTGGGCCCTGTGTGAAATCAGTATCAAGTATGCACAGGAGAGAAACCTTTTGCAGAGGTGAGGGATGAACATGTTCTTGCATAACATTTTCAAATTTAGCAGTGAGTTGAATAATGCCCAGGAATTTCGTGGGTGGAGAGTAAGGCCTCTCTAATTAGCTGCGAAATGCCAAATGATGGGCACTAAAAGCTATTATAGCAGGAAGCCTCTCTGCTGCAATGCGTGGATCACTCTATCATATTAAAGACACGGCTGGGTGAGGTGGTCAGTGGTAGTTCAGGTGGTCCCAGGGCTTTGTTGAAGCACTTCTGCACTTCTTTGGCTATTTCACAGCTCTTTGAATAGCAGCTGTCTCCAGTCAGACTGAAACATACTCACCTGGAGTATTGTGTGCAGGTCTGGAGCCCCCAATATAAGAAGGGCATGGACCTGATGGAGAGGGTCCAGAGGAGGGCCACAAGGATGATCAAGGGGATGGAGCACCTCTGCTACGAGGACAGGCTGAGGGAGCTGGGGTTGTTCAGCCTGGAGAAGAGGAGGCTCCGGGGAGACTGAAGGGAGTACCTGAAGGGAGCCTACAGGAAGGCTGGGGAGAGCCTGTTTAGAAAGGCCTGCAGTGACAGGACGAGGGGTAATGGCTTTAAGCTGGAGAAAAGCAGATTTAGATTGGAGATTAGGAACAAGTTCTTTACTGTGAGGGTGGTGGAGCACTGGAACAGGTTGCCCAGGGAGGTGGTTGAGGCCCCATCCCTGGAGATATTCAAGGTGAGGCTCGACGAGGCCCTGGGCAACCTGGTCTAGTTGGGGGTGTCCCTGCTGACTGCGGGGGGGTCGGACTAGATGGCCTTTGGAGGTCCCTTCCGGCCTGGACAACTCTATGACTATGACTCTATGATTCTATATACTGATTTTGGGTGACCTTTATAAAAAAGAGAGGATAATAAAAATGGAAAACATAGTTAAAATAATAATGGTAAACCAGCCAATGCCTCTGACACATCTCTTTGCATAAAATGTGCTTCTAATGGAAGGTATGAACGCTTGTGCCTTGCTTATCCTTTGCAGACCTTTTCTTTACATTTCCTTTGTTTGAATTTTTCAGAGCAAGTAGACCTGTCTGTATGACTGTAGGCTCATGTATATTGTATGATAGTTCTTGTTGAGTTGTATCTATGGTGTCTTCTGATGTCAAATTCTTGTTTGACATTTATCTGTAGGTGTACCAAATACTTGTGGTTCCCTGCATGTTGTCTTTTTTTACAAAAAGTTCTTTAATTTTGGAAGGGGACAGAGGGTATCTCTTAAATCTTCATTGAACATTCTACAGATGATTCAAATATTTTTCTTGTCTTTTGTTCACTTTGGAGTCCCAACATATGCTTTCTTCCCCCCTGGGATGACCAACAGAAGCTTTAACATCAGGTTCTCCTCAAGTCTGCTTTTAGAGATGGAAAAGATTTAAATTGCTTGTACTCTCTGACCAGCAGCTCAAAGATTTAACAACCTTGCTAAAAGCCAACTCAGACTGGGATGCTACAAGCCAGCCATGGCCAATGGATGATACTTAGATCCACACTGCAATACTGTCTTGCTTCCAGCTTTGAGAGTTTCAACCCCAATAGAGGGAGAATTCCTCGGATCAACTTCATTACAAAGCAAATTTAATAGATCTCTTTAGTAATGTATACATCATGTTTATCATTTCATCTTAGAGTCAAATTCAGAGGAATAGGAGAAGTATATTTTAGTGTCATTCTAGAACTTAAAAGAAAAAAAATCTGTCACATATTAAATGGGCCCTAAATCACTCCTACTTTCCCTAAAGTTGTGAGGTGGTAGGCTGCTTATGCAGAAAGCCAGTTTTGAGTAACATATTTTGTTTACTGTTGAACGTTTAAATTGTAATATGAATTCTGTATTCAAGCCTGGGCTTAGTTATTATATTTAGCTTAGTTAAAATAGAAGTTAGCAGATAGGCTTTTGCAATTTTTTAAAATTACTCTGTTCAGTTTAGAATGTCTATCAAAGCAGGCACTTATTACATGTATAATGTATGTATGCAAATAATAGATACAGGTAAAGAAATGAGCCCGCACTGAATGTGAAAAAAGTTTGTTTGTTAATTAGTAGGCTGCGGCAAATTTATGTACATTAGATAGTGAAAGAAGTGCTTTCAACTTCAAGTCAAAATGTAGTCCATGAAGCAAAGTGCTTTTATCCCACAATTACCTTAAAAAGGTACAACTAAATTAAGTGTACATTTGAAAAGAAAACGTATTCCAAATATATTATATTTAAACATGTTCATAACCAGAATTAATTCACAGTCATTTTATTTTGTTTCTTACTGGATTGCATTAATCAGTCAACGCTGTAAACTACGCAGTATTTGCTATGGGTTAAAGCTATGGTCCAGCCCTCTTGCTGGAAAAACTTTTGTGTGCATGGTGAAATAAAACTGGGAGCTATTAGAATTAAATGTAACCTAATGAGAAAAAGTAAGTACAAGCAGTATTAGTTTTGTGATCCTGTTCACCCCATTGCCACTCAAATTGTGGTTTGAGACCGGGACAGAGGCTGCACAGGAGTAAGAAGACAAAAGTTGGGGATGATGAGAAGAAAGCATTTAATGTTGGTGAAAATGTTGACTGAAGAGAACTGAAAGTATGCAAAAAACTGTGGCCTGAAGGACATTCTGAGTTAGAGTTCGATTTCATTATTAAAGTACCCTTGAAAGGACATTTTAAAAGACTTTTGCTTCACTTCATAAATACTCGGTACATGACATCTGATGCAGGGCCATCCATCTCACTTACCTCTGTATTTCTTAAACAGGGGCAGTAACTAATTTATATGTGGACATAATTTGACTAGTCCTAATTTTCTAAAATACAAGGTTTGTCTAGATTTCATGACAAAAGAGGATTGCATCCATATCAACATCTTGCTTGTAGGGCAACTATAATAGCTTTGTTTGGTGGTAGTGCTACCCTAATTTTCTCCATCTCACTATATATTTTACCCGGCCTGTTATTCTGTTCAGATTTCTAATTCTTTCCTCTGCCCTTTTCCTCAGTTTCTGCTCGTTAGTCATGCTGATGAGGTGCATTAAGTCCCAGGCAGCCTGCTCCCTTGCTCCCATGCCCGGCTGGAACATCTCCTCAGGCAGGGAATGATGAATGAAGGGGGTGAGGAGGGTCAGGGAGGTGCTGCCTGCCACATGGGAAAAAGAGGCACCAATCATCACATTAAGATAATATCATTTCTTCAGATCTTGAGAGCTGCCTCTTATGTTGAGTTTAAAGAGGAGAGAGGAAATTTTGAGGGGAAAGATATGACCTCCTTTGCAGAAATTCCTTCATCACTGGTGTTTGGCTCCTCAGCTCTGGAAATAAAACCAACAGTGTAGACAGGACACATCATCTACCCTTCGTGTCTAGTTGCTGGGGTGTTTCTTAACTGCCTTCATTCATGTGTTGGCCAGTCAGCAAGTTGGGTAAAATTCACAATGAATGTATTAAACTGCCTTGAGACAGAGCAGGAACTTTCTTCTTCTTGCCAGCAGTGAGAAAAGGGATCATCAAATGTGTGAATTCTTTCCAAATGCACACTTGTATGATTTCCTTATGGTTTTTTTGGTGTTTTTTTTATATTCTCAATGCAAATCTGGCATTTAACCCATTCCGTTTGCGTTACTGTAATAGTCATCAATATTTTCTCTAAATTCAGAAATTCTTTTGTCCAAAGGCTGTTTCTGATCTGTAAAAAGTAGTTGTACTTTGTATTATGGCTCATATTTCAAAAAGGTGCACAGAGTTAAAATTGTGTGTCTGTATACATATATGTATGTTTAGATTATTTTCAAGTATCAAGTCTTAAATCTTTTAAAAGTGGCCACTCATGTTTCAACTAGCAGATTGTCAAATCACACCTGTTTGATGTCCTGTGTGAAAAACTGAAATAAATGATAAATTCCATTTTATAGCATAAGAGAAAAACAGACTCTAAATGTAGTTAGTATATATCTCAAATATAAAACAACTTTTTTTCCCTTGTCCAGATTCCCTCTCAAGGCAGGAACCTTCCCTCCCTCCGCCCCAATGGCTCTGACTTGATTCAGTGCAGAATTCTATGGAGGTAGTAAAGATTTTACTTAGTGTTTCATAATGTTTTATAAATCACAATTGGGAGCTATTTCCATATCTTTATAAAACACATGATCACCTTTATTTTAGGACACAGACTTTTGCATGATGAATGATCTCTTGAAATAAATGAAGAAAAGGTAGCTGATTTGATTTAGTCAAGATGCGTGTGAGGCTGTTGGCTCTGGGCGGTGTACACTGACCAAACATGAAGTCAGTGGAGCAGCCTTTTGGGCTCAGACTTTGTAACGATTGCTGCTTCTTTCTTCCTCTTGCTCATTCCCCAGTTCACATTTTTTGAAAGTAGGTTCTTTTTTTACATCTTCCTTCACTACCTAGGTCTCTCCGGCTATATGCTGTTCCTTCCTTAGCATGCATTGCTTGCAACTGCTGGAGGGTTAACACAAGTATACATTGTAATCTCTGATTTCATGTTCCCTTTTCGTAAGTATCTGAAATTTTTCTGGTTTGGATTGGTTTTTTGATGTGGTTTGTTTTCTTTTGTGGTGTTTTTTTTTCCAGATAAGATATCTTAGCTAGTTTGCATGGATGATCAGGTCTAGTGCAGCATATGTGATGAGTTCAGTGGAGATTTCTAAGTGAACTTGTCATAACTTTGGTAGGACCAGGGTGATCAATGCTCTTAAATACTACCCGTCTGCTGTGCAACAGCTCTGCCTCCTACTCCTTAAAGACTTGTTTCTCCTGAGTTTCATTTGTAAACTTCTCATAGTTCTCATTCCTCGCCAATTTTATCAATGCTGTAGTATTTTTATTGTTATATTCAGTACTCTTCCATCTCTCAGCCTCTAGAAATACAATTTTTTTACTTCTTTTGTAGTACCTCAGGTACCATTTTCTGGTCATCCTGCATGTCTTATCTCAATCTATTATGTAAATATGGTGAGTTGTAGTGGATTTCTTTTAAGAACCACGCACTAGGAGAAGACCAAGTTCAAAACCTTCCAAGGAACCTGAAGGGACATAAGTCCATGGGACCTGATGAAATCCATCCATGGGTCCTCAGGGAGCTGGCGGATGAAGTTGCTAAGCCTCTTTCCATTATATTTAAAAATCATGGCAGTCTGGTGAAGTTCCCACTGGCTGGAAAAGGGGAAGCATAACCCACATTTTCAAAAAGAGAAAAAAGGAAAACCTGGGGAACTACAGGCTGGTCGGTCTCACCTCTGTGCCCAGCAAGCTCATGGAGCAAATCCTCCTGGAATCTCTGCTAAGGCACATGGAAAATAAGGAGGTGATTGGTGACAGCCAGCATGGCTTCACTAAGGGCAAGTCATGCCTGACATATTTGGTGGGCTTCTACGATCATGCTACAGCATTGGTAGACAAGGGGAGAGCTACAGATGTCATCTACCTGGACTTACGTAAAGCATTTCACACTCTCCTGGATGACATCCAAGTCTGTAAATTGGATGGATTTGATGGATGGACCACTTGGTGGATCAGGAACTGGCTGGATGGTCACACTCAAAGACTAGCTGTCAACGACTCAATGTCCAAGTGGAAGCCAGTCACAACTGGTGTTCCTCAGGGGTCCATACTGGGACCAGTGCTGTTTAACATCTTTGTCGGAGACATGGACAGTGGGATGGAGTGCACCCTCAGCAAGTTTGCTGACGAAACCAAGCTGTGTGGTGCTGTTGATGCACTGGAGGAAAGGGATGCCATCCAGAGGGACCTGGGCAGGCTTGAGAGGTGGGCCCATGCAAACCTCATGAAGTTCGGCCAGGCCAAGTACAAGGTCCTGCACCTGGGACACGGCAATCTCAGGCACAAATACAGGTTGGGCAGAGAATGGATTGAGAGCAGCCCTGAGGAGAAGGACTTGGGAGTGCTTGTGGATGAGAAGCTCAACATGTGCAATGTGTGCTGGCAGCCCCGGAAGCCAACCCCATCCTGGGCTGCATCAAGAGAAGTGTGGCCAGCAGGGCAAGGGAGGTGATTCTGCCCCTCTGCTCTGCGCTCGTGAGACCCCACCTGGAGCTCTGTGTCCAGCTCTGGAGTCCTCAGCACAGGAAGGACATGGACCTGTTGGTATGGTATGAAGATGATCAGAGGGCTGGAGTGCTTACACTACGAGGACAGGCTGAGAGAGTTGAGGTTGTTCAGCCTGGAGAAGGGAAGGGTCCGAGGAGACCTTACAGCAGCCTTCCAGTACCTAAAGGGGGCCTACAGGAGAGATGGGGAGGGACTCTTTATCAGGGAGTGCAGTGATAAGGTGAGGGGTAATGATTTTAAACTGAAAGAGGGGAGGTTGAGATTAGATATTAGAAATTCTTTGCTGTGAGGATGGTGAGACACTGGAAGAGGTTGCCCAGAGAAGCTGTGGCTGCCCCATCCCTGGAGGGGTTCAAGGCCAGGCTGGATGGGGCTTGGAGCAACCTGGTCTGGTGGGAGGTGTCCCTGCCCAGGGCAGGGGGGTTGGAACTCCATGATCTTTAAGGTCCCTTCCCACTCTAACCATTCTGTGATTCTTTTCCCCTAAGCCTCATTTTTCAAGATAAGAATACCTCTTACAGGTTTATGAGTTACCTTATGCACACACTTGAAGCTGTTCTTCTGTGCATCTTTGAGACAGTGAGTTGGTGATGGCTGTGGTGATGTTGTTTGCAGTGTAGGTTAAATTAACCTCTCATGGTAAAGCACTGAAGCCCCAAAACCATGAAAGCCCTGTGGTTCTGATTTTTGGCACCTCTTTCTTGTCACGTGTCATCCACTTACACTTGAAGCTGTTCTTCTGTGCATCTTTGAGACAGTGAGTTGGTGATGGCTGTGGTGATGTTGTTTGCAGTGTAGGTTAAATTAACCTCTCATGGTAAAGCACTGAAGCCCCAAAACCATGAAAGCCCTGTGGTTCTGATTTTTGGCACCTCTTTCTTGTCAATCCACTGAAAATGTTGTTATTAGTGCATTTAAAATCAGCTGTGGATGTTTCTCAGGAAGTTGGTAGTTTCTTCAAGGTTTTGAAGCTATTAATAGATCTCTATTGGTATTTTTTTAAAATTTTTTTGGCAATTAATTGACTTTTATTGGAAGTAATCTAATTGGAAGATTATTGAATCTTCCAATGTGTCAGATGTTCTTCCTTTCCTTGAAGATGACCACAGGTCTGTGGTATGACTGTGCTGTTGCTGTTGCTTCTCGATTCTTTGTTTGCTTACTTTCTTGCTTAAGGTGGAAACATTTATCCCTGATGATTTTGTGCATTATGATAACATGGACTGCAAGGTATGGGCAATATTGATAAATGCAGGAGTCTGCGTGTCTATTAAATGTACAAGGAAATCTCTATAGTATAGAGCTTTTAAATGACAATGTTCTTTTGGACTGGTGAAAAATCACAGATAAGTTTACATTTTTAGTATTTTAAAGTGCAATTTACCATTGCGAGTAATGCCACCTCAGCAATCTCTGTTGCATTTGCTTTCCAATTCATGAGTTTCCATTTCCCTGCTTCCTCTGCTTATAATTTTTTTTTATGAGGAAGGAGTATTGCCTTTCCATTGAAAAGGAGGTGCAGTGATTGCAAATCTCGTGGAATGGGAGGTATTAAACTGTTCATACGTCGAGTGTATTTTTATAGATATTCCTTTCAACACAACTCAATAACAGTGTGAAACATGTTTCATGTCTGGTTTATAGTTGGATCCTGCAAAGGTCCATCTTCCTTCACTCTGGCCAGCAAACATGGTCTCTGAGTTCACATAGTGGTCAGCACGAGTTTGCAAATCAGGAGCCCTGAAAGGACTATTTGCAAAAGAATTTTGCAAACGTTATTTTTTGAGGGACTCTGATTTTATAGCAGCATTATACATGGAAAGGATAAAGACAAGAGACAATATTTGCCTCTTGAATTCTGGATGTGGCTCTATCTTTATTCTTCTGTTTAGGAACGTTTGGTACTTTCAGGAGCTAAAAATAGCTCTTGGCAGTGTAAAACTGAACAATATTTCACCCAAAAGATTTCTCTTATTCTTTTCTTTTCCAGATTTATGAGCATGCACAGGAGAAAAATATCCAAGTGGAAGTCTAATTTATAGTCCTGCATGGGCAAAATTTCTTACAAGTGTTGCCATATTTTTATGTTGTTGCTTGATTTGAAATTTTATGAGACCGAGGAGAAGTTTAACTGCAGTGTCATACATACGTGGGAAAACAGCATTTCAAACTTAATTTTTTATAAAAGAAAGCAGGGTGCAAGTACGGCTTAAGAGACATGGTTGGGTCTGTTTCTCATGTATTTATTGGTTGTAGTAATAAAAAATGAATGCATTTGTGAGTCTTGGATCTTGAAAAGAGTAGAATAAAGATATGAGAAATATGATACTGAAAAGATTTGGCTGAATGCTCGTTGGACAACTTGAAAGCAAATAATTTGAGTGATGTGGAAAAGAGCAGTGATTTAATACCATGCATTTGTCCAGCTAAGTTTAGCTAACAACATGCATTTTTTTGAGGAGGCAAAAACCTTTGAGCTTTCTCTGTTGAAATCTGTAGGAAAAATAAGTAAAATTTTACTTTTCGCTCCTAGGAACATGTTTGTTTCAGGAGGAATTGACATTTTGGGAAGAGGTTGGTTGAATTTTTACCAGCTTTTGACTCATAACGTCATTATGGACAAAACAAAGCACTTTATATGGAAAGCCAAGGATTTATTGTTAGTTTAATCAAAGAACTATTGTTATTCCAATTTCAGTAGTTCAAAATTATATGCAGTCAAAGGGGTATATACACAAACTTTCTAATGTCTAAGGTCAGTGGTGGCTGTTGTGGGGAGTGCCCTTTGAGACAGAGGAAGGAGAAAACACCCAAGAACCTCAAACCAGCAAAACACAGGAGATTCAAGAAGCATAGTTTGTGATAAAGCAGTAATGAAGGAAGGAAAGAAATGGGGGGAAAACGATCAGAGAAGTACATGCCGTGTCCCCAGTTGCAGACCTCAAGAAGTCACGAGCTGAGCACTAAAATCAATGTCATTTATTAAGCACACTGCCAAGTTTCTGAGCCTTTAGGCAAGATTTGGGAAATATTTTCAAGCCTTCTTTCACAATTGTAAGGACAAGAATATTAGCTTTAAATTTTTTATGTATTTATTTATTTTAAAGAAAGCTGAAATTCTAACTGAATGATAAAATTTTAAGACCGTGGACTTTAAGAATAAGGACTAAATAGTTCAAGACTTAAAAAAATTACACGTATTGGCAACACTGCTATTTATTTATTTTAAAGAAAGCTGAAATTCTGTCTGAATGATAAAATTTTAAGACCATGGACTTTAAGAATAAGGACTAAATAGTGCAAGACTTTAAAAAATTACATGTATTGGCAACACTGCTTGCTTGCACAAAGCAATTAGCTGACAGAGTGGGGGGATGAGAAATGTGAACGTTCCTTATCGTTTCACCCCTGAAAAATGTCTCCTAGTGCATGCGGCCATCTGTACATCTCCTCTTTTGCCTTTCAAATCTTCTTATCTGAATAACTTCAGCAAGTAACTTAGATAATCCAGTATGTTACCGACTTCATGAGTCCAAGGTTTCTGATAATTAATGGAGACAGTGAAGATAATAAGTGAAATTTTAAGTGATTAATGACACTTAGATGATAATACCTGTTTCTGTTTTGTGACAAAGGCTATAGATAGTCTCTCATTTATTTTTTCCTTCTGAATTGAGCTTGTATCTCTGAAAACATTCTAGAAAACATCTTTAAAAAGTACAAATGCCTGTAAAGGGGACTTCTGTTTACTAAGAAGGAAACCCCTTTTGTTGTGAGCAGCCTTAGTGGTGTCTGTCCAGTGACTGCACAGCCAGGTTTGTGTGAAGGGCCTTACAGAAAAGATATATAGCATCTAGATTGAGTCACTGCTGTCATATTTCTATATTTAATCAAGAGTTATTATAGAAATACTCCTTTTAAAGCAATACCAGTGTCACATGAGGATTATCTCAGAGGACTGTTTGTATCTCTTATGGTTATGACCTAAATTATCTATATTTAGAGCACATCACAGATCTTAATACTTGTGACTTCACAGTTTCTACTGTGAACTTCAAGGCTTAGTCAATCATGAAGGCATTCAAGTAGCAATATAAGCTGCTTTATTGTGACCTTTGAGACCTGTGGAATATTTTTCCATGATAAAATACTCCCATGCCTTAAGCTGGTTACACATCAGAGGGAGAACGGAGACAAAACTGTTGACCATGATCTTAGTCTGTGCACGCTCACTAGTTAGCCTTGGTTTGTATTATTCTGATAAAAGTTTGCTATGTTAGTAATTTTGTATTTTTAAAGAAGGGACTTACCGTTTCCTTCTTGAAAGATGTATTATTCGGGATTTCTGTCTCTCCAACTCCTCCTTTGAGACTGGTTCTTCAATGCAATATTCTTTGCACTTGAAGTTATATATGTGATTTCTTAATTACCCTTTGTGATACTTGGTCATTTTTGTGTTCAGGACTAATGTCAAATGAAAGGTAATTTATGATTATTGCATTAAAGTAATTGCCTTTGCAATTGGTATGTTTTAGCATATAAGTGGAAAAGGTTACTAATGGAAGTAGTAACATCAAATGGAGGACAGCAACCCCACTAAACTGGAATTGATTATATAGTCGTGTTCTTGGATAGCTAATTGAAAATCAAGAATCTCATATTAAATGCAAGACTGTTAATGGTGAATTAATGCAATGAAAAAAAGAGCCTTTTCTGTTTCGAGCACTCATTTGATTATCACATCTTTATAAAACACATTTTTATTTTAAATTAACAATAGATACGAGTTCAAAGCAGTAGGTTCATCATAATTTGAAAACATTCAATTAATTACTTATGTTCTCCTGTCGTGATAGTACCTCAGAGGATACTTTGCTATTGATTTTTACCCTAAAGATTATTGTATCTTAACAAATTCCAGTTGTCCAGTTGAACTTTCTGGCAGATATGCAAGTTGTCTGCCAGGATACATCAGAGGCAAAATTGAGTGTCTGATTCCTTACAAGTTTGGGGGAAACTACTTAAAGAATTAAAATTATGATTCTTCTTTTTTTTCTTTTTTTTTTTTTTCCCCCACAAAAGACTGAAATAACAATCACTTTCCAGAAGTTATTCTAGTATTTATCCTTATTCTTATGTAAATTAAGTAAAACTATTCTTACAGTTTTCTAAAAGTCACTCGCTAATAATTTGATTCAACCCCATGACTCCCTACTCCAAATCAATTTTTAAGCATCGTTTGAAGCAGTTAAGTCTTAACTTTTGATCAGCACAGCTAAGTTACATATTGGAACAAGTAAATGAAATAAAAATTGGCAGCCTGTAGCACAATTTCACTTTCTTTGTTAGCAATAGAAAATTGTGAATAGAGAATTGCTCAAAAGGCAGAGGTGGAGAGGCTAGGGTCTGTCCTTCGTGGACTACTTAAAAAATTAGGAGGTATTGAATTGCTTTTCCTTAGCTAATTTTCAGTAGCAGCCTTTCCCATTCCATAACCAAGGATGGAGAGCAGCATCTCTGCTAACAGTTCTAGTGGAAATACCTGGTTAGTCTTAACCCTAAACAGTCTAACTCTTAACAGATTAAGATCCTGTACAGTATTTAAATAACTAAATAATGCAGATGCTGTCTGTACAGTTCTGGGTTTTAGCTGAGTTCTACAAGAGGGTGGGAAGAGCAGTTTTGTGGAAAGCCTCAGGGAGCCGCTGCCGTGGGGACACATTTTCAGAGCAGCACCAGTGACAGCTGTGTCACCCTGTCCCTTCGGGCAGGAGCTGCCTGGGCTCTAAGGATCTGGCCTTCCTTCTTTGTCACCTTGCCATTTCACAACGAATAAGCTCCATTAAGTTCAATAAGGATTTTAGAACCTGCATTTTGATCCAGACAAATACAGTGTTTTCTCAGTCGTCGTTACAGTTCGTACTTGCATTTTTCACTCGTGTCACTTTCTGTCGGGGTTTGCTGTGCCATTCAGTCTTCCTTGGACAGGCATGTGGAAGATGGCCGTGCTTAAATATACTTAAATATCACAGAATCACAGAATCTTCTAGGTTGGAAGGGACCTTAAAGATCATCTTGTCCAACCATCAACCTCACTGGCAAAAATAGACACCCGCACAACAAACAAGGAGCATCATCACTAAACCATACCTCCCAACACTACATCAACCCGTCTTTTGAACACCTCCAGGGATGGGGCCTCAACCACCTCCCTGGGCAGCCCATTCCAATGGCTGAGAACCCTTTCAGTGAAAAAATTTTTCCTAATATCCAGCCTGAACCTAAATAAGAAGGTTTTGTCAGGTATTACCTTGCTGAAAGGGCAGTGTAAAACCAAGGCTCATCCTGCCCGTTTTAACTTGTCAGGGAATCACATATGACTTCTGTTCCCCTGCGAAGGCAGCAAGCAGAGCTCAGGAAGGTTGTGTGATGTTGGCAGGATGTCCTAACGCTGCAACCCTGACATTTAGCTCAAAACCTGCTCTTGGTTTCCATCCTCTTGGAAACCAGGGAGTCAGGAAGGAGCAGGGACATGTTACTGAATGGGAGGAGGCATCAGTGAGATTTCTGAGGAACAGGGCAAAAAGAGCGGCCAGGTTGGAAAGGCTGGAGCTGGACGGGGCAGTGGAGGGGGATCGTGTCCTTTCCTCACGCAGCCTAGCAGTGAGGCTGCTGCTTTGCCCTAGGCTGGAGAAATCAGGTCAGGACAGTGAAATCCAGGAGCCTGTTGGGAGCTTCTCTAAGCTGCAAAAAGGTCTGTGAGAGCCAAGAGGATGCCTGCAGTTAAAGCTGGAGAGCACCTGGATGTGGGGAAAAAGGAAGACCTGCTGTGTGAAGGGCTACAGTGTTCATTTTGAGGATAGGAACTGGTGAAGTGCAAAGGAGTGGCAGATCCTCACTGAACTGACATATCTTTGTTGCTCTCTTCATTTATGTCTTCCGTCTGGGAGAACAGTTACCCTGGATGTAAGTTGCCTTTAAAGGTGAACAGAAAAATCGCACATCTTCTATAGCATATGTTAAAAAAAAAAAAGGTAGATAAGTCACATTTTTCTTCCTATAATGCCAAGGTATTGTCGTGTTGTCTGTTCAGAGGATACCCTTTAACCTGCACCTTGAAGACTCTAGTTACTTAAAATCATAGAATCATCTAGGTTGGAAGGGACCTTTAAGATCATCTAGTCCAACCGTTGACCTATCTCTGATTAAAAAAAAAAAGAAAAAAGATATAAAAGAACCCCCCACATTACTAAACTATAAAATTCACTACTTGTGAATTTTCTCACTTTACTCTGTATGTAATGGAAAGAGTAGTGATTTCTAAGCCTTGGAAGATTTTAGTCTGTTCTTTCATATGCATTGCCCATTTGCAGAAATGTCAGGTCTGATTTAACACGGGCGTTTACTTTCTTGGCCTTTCAGCCTTTTTCTAGTGTCGGCACTGGGTACAAGTTTTATTGTGGTGAACTGAATTGTTTTTTTCTTTAAGGTCAGACTTTGATAGCTTGAACTTCATTCGTGATGGATTTTATTCACATTCAGTGATGTATGTGTTAGATGAAGAAGGAAAAAAAGACCTATGCCAGTGTGATCTAATACAAGAGTTCCTTTATTATTTGGAAAAAAAAAAAGGAAGAAAGAAAAAAAAAAGCAGGAAAGGTAAAATCTTCAGAGTACTTGAAACAGCTCATGAAATGCTGATGGGAGAGAAATGACAAGGCCAGGGGTTTAGTGTTTGCCAAGTTATGGGATGTGAAAGCTAGGCTGCTACTATTACCCTTTGGGTGACCACTTCTGGTATGGTGAACACAAAGGTTAAAGGTTTCATGTTGTTTGCTCCTTCCCTCTTCCTTCTGGGAACAGTCGCGTCCCTTTTCTTGGTTTGATCCTGACCTCATGAGGCATTTTCCCAGGAATTGAAGTCCCCTCCCTCTGTTCCCTGCCCTCCTGCATCCCATGGGATGGTGCTTCTCTCAGCAGTCTTACTAAATATCCCCCTCTGAGAAAAAGGATGTAACTTCTGAAGTCTTTTCCCTGGCGTGGTACGGTTTTCTCTTTCCATCGAGAAAACAATATTTATGATGGAGGATCTGCTGGGTGCTTGTGTTTGCTATGATTTCAAGGCTCTAAGCTTTTCCTAAGCCTCTCAAGGGTTACTGGGTCAGCTGCGGCTTCTGCTTCCTGAGGAATTCATTGGTTGGTTTCGATGCTAATGGTTCAAATCTGGTATAATGTACTAAGCCGGTGAAAGGCAGCGTGTTCTGCAGTGCTCGCTTGTAACACAGGGCAGAAAAACACTCTCACAGGCTGCTTGAAAGAACGCAGGTTTTTCACAGAATATCTTGATGTTACCTTTTGTCGAGTTTAATACTTAACTTAATTTGATATTTAGGATAATGAATATAGTTTGTAGACTCCAGATCCTTATTCATACTGACTTTCTCTTTGTTGAGGCTGTCATGTTACTGTACTACCATCAAAACAAAGGAGTTCTCCAGTACTGCAATTAAACGCTTTTTTTTTTTTGACTTTGACTTTTGATCGATTGCAAAGTGTGGTTGACATTTGTGCTTTAGTTGCGCTATTGGCACTGCTTTTACTTGTTCACCTGTCATCACAAAACTTAAGAGAGCTTGCTGTGTGTAGACTTCTTTCAAGTCTGTGTGAAAGACTGAAAACTTACTGGGTGGGGGGGTCATGGTGTGTGGGATGGCTGCACGGGCGAGAGCACCAGGGCACAGTCGCACGCAGCCTCTGAGGGTCGTACTGGGAGCCTCATTCCCTTGGGCACCAAACGTAAAAAGTCTCAGAAACACTTTTTCTTTTGTTTGCTGCTTTCCCGTAATTCCGGTGCTTCTAAATGTCAAAAGCAAAACAAAAAAACCCAGCACCACAACAAACAAAACAGTCTTAATACAAAGACCAATATAAAATCAATATCCTCTTATTCCTTCTGAATTCAGAAATGGCTAATTTGGTCTTGTGCAGGAGGAAAAAAAAAAAAAAAAAAAAGAAAGAGAAAGTGTGAGTAAATAATAATAGTGGTGGTAAAGCAGAAAGGGTTGGACTTTGGGGGATTTATGAGAACATTGAGTTCCATGGCCAGAACACATTATACCAATCTGGACTATACAAAAGGGGGAATAAAATTGTTACTTCCAACTTTAGCTGTTTATACCTTTTGCCTTTGATTTGTTACATAAAACGAGAATAGACAAAAGGAATCAATTTACAATTGAAACTGATGAGAAAAGTTACATGGTGATGCTGTTCGTTTTGTACCTCCAATCGCAAAAGTGCAAACAACTGGAAAAGATAGGATTTATACTGGAAATTTATTTTTTTATTAGTTGGATACACCAAAAAAAAAACCCAAATTGACATGTAGGGTGGCAGACTTGCAGCCTTACCAGCAGCTGTTTCTGGCCCTGGGAGCACAGCACAGATTGTGACCCTGGGTTTGGTGAGGTGCTGGTCACTTCACCAGATTTTTGTCCCTCTCTGTGACCCCCGAATCCAACACGTACACATTTCAGCACAGAGGTCTGCCGGGCTACACAGAGCAGGCGGAGAGTGAACACTTCTGCACTTTAGATATGCTTATGACCTTCTTCTAGTGCTTGGCACAACAGTTGAAGGTGATGGGGGGTGGAAGTACAGAGGGAAAAGGAGGAGGGGGCATGAGTTTTAAAATATATTTTGAGTGATCGGCTCTGTCCTGACTTTACTGGCTGCTGTGCCTTTGCCAGCTGGGGAGAGCTCTGTAGTAATCGCGTCAGAGGTAAAGCTAAAGGCCAGATCTACGGCTACATCTACCAATTTTCTCCATCAGCAGTGCTGTGATGCAGGGTGGTACCAGCTCACGTGCTGGGCCTGCTTCCAGGAGCCCAGCAACCTCGGTCAGCTGCTGCTCAAAGACAAGTGACAGAGCAGTGGCCCATCAGTTTCCCAAAGACAAGTGACACAACAGCAGCGCTACAGGCCGGGGGCAGAGTGGCTGGAGCTGCCCAGCACAAAAGGAGCTTGGGATGTTGGTGGACAGCCGGCTGAACAGGAGCCAGCAGTGTGCCCAGGTGGCCAAGAAGGCCACCAGCATCCTGGCCTGTGTCAGGAGCAGCGTGGCCAGCAGGAGCAGGGCAGGGATGGGGCTTCTGGACCAGGCACTGGTGAGGCCTCACCTCGAGGGCTGGGTTCAGTTCTGGGCCCCTCACTACAGGAAGGACATTGAGGGGCTGGAGCGTGTCCAGAGGAAAGCCACCAAGCTGGGGAGGGGTCTGGAGAACAAGTCACACGAGGAGAGGCTGAGGGAACTGGGCATGTTGAGTTTGGAGAAGAGGAGGCTGAGGGGAGACCTCCTTGCCCTCTCCAACTCCCTGAAAGGAGGGTGTAGAGAGGTGGGGGTTGGCCTCTTCTCCCAAGGGAA
The DNA here is from genome assembly GCF_001431845.1 of Calidris pugnax. NCBI lineage: Eukaryota > Metazoa > Chordata > Aves > Charadriiformes > Scolopacidae > Calidris > Calidris pugnax. Next base: position 3,845,172 of record NW_015090775.1, on the reverse strand, counting down.
TCATGACAGGAGCAGAGGAAATGGTCTGAAGTTGGGGCAGGGGAGGTTTAGATGAGATATTGGGAAGAATGACTTTCCTGAGAGGGTGGTCAGGCCCTGGAAGGGCCTGCCCAGGGAGGTAGTGGAGTCACCATCCCTGGAGGGATTTAAGAAAGGTGTAGACGTGGCACTTCAGGGCATGCTCTTGTGCCCGAGATTGTTGGGTTGGTTTGTGTCTGTTTGTGGTTTTTGTTTGTTTGTTTGTTTTGTGGTTGGACTCGATCTCAAAGATCCTTTCCAACTGTGACGATTCTGTGATTCTGTAGGAGGTGGCAAGTGCCCTTTGTGACAGAGGAAGGAGAAAACACCCAAGAACCTCAAACCAGCAAAACACAGGAGATTCAAGAAGCATAGTTTGTGATAAAGTGGTAATGAAGGAAGGAAAGAAATGGGGGGAAAACGATCAGAGAAGTACATGCCGTGTCCCTAGTTGCAGACCTCAAGAAGTCACGAGCTGAGGACTAAAATCAATGTCATTTATGAAGTGCACTACCAAGTTTCTGAGCCTTTAGGCAAGGTTTGGGAAATATTTTCAAGCCTTCTTTCACAATTGTAAGGACAAGAGTATTAGCTTTATTGGCTTTAAATTTTTTATGTATTTATTTATTTTAAAGAAAGCTGAAATTCTAACTGAATGATAAAATTTTAAGACCGTGGCATGCTCTAGTGCCTGAGATTCTTGGGTTGTGTCTGTTTGTGGGTGGGTGTAGTGTTGGGTTTTTTTGATATTTTTTGTTTGTTTGTTTTGTGGTTGGGCTCGATGATCTCAAAGGTCCCTTCTAACCATAAAGATTCTGTGATTCTGTGAACAGTGTCTCACAAATTTCCCAAAGACAAGTGACAGAACAGTGTCCCACAAATTTCCCTCCCAACATCCTCTTTCACAGTTTAGGCTGTCTCTCTTCTTTTCTCTTCTTTGCCTTTTTATTTGTTTCTTTTCCCTCTGTGACAGTTTCGTCAGTCCTCAGGGTGTTTTGAATGTCACATTTCTGGTGGGTGTGAAAAGCTTTGGATCAGCAAGTTCTAACAGTTCCTTGTCTGTCCCATGGCGACCAAGGCCTGGTTACCTGACCTCCCCATGTTAGCTTCCCTGCGGCAGATAATCCTGAAACAAAATGCCCCCTCTGGAGTACCACCTTGTTCACATCTCTTGTCCTTCTCCCTGCCCATTTCTTGGCAGTCTGGGTGTTGAAATTACTGCACTGTCTGTTTGCTGTAGGACTGCTGTAGGACCCTCTGTGCCTTAGGGTTTGTGGGTTGAATGTGGGGGCAGGGCTGAATACTAACCTTAACTTCTTGGTAATGTCCTATGGGTTCAGCGATCCAGGATGTCTGGCTGTTCTTCTGGGCTCCTCTGAGCTTCCATCTCCTGACATAGTTCCCACTTTGTTTCTGCCTTTTTGTGACCTTTCTGCTCACAGATACACCTGCCACCATCATGGTCGGCTTCATCTGTTTATCTTCCCTACAAACACGGGCAGCCCCCTTACTTTGCGGGATCAAGGAGGGCTTTATGGACCTTTTTCCACGCTTTCTGTGTCTCAACAAGTTGCTTCCAGACCTGAACTACTGCAGAGCAACATTTCCTCTCTGTGGGTTGCTCCCTGCATGTCCCTGGAGGGGACTATCTCTTCAGCATGAATCTAACCCTTTTCCCCACAGGGTCAGGGATCGTGGCCTGTGCTTCCCACCAAGGCTTATGTCCTCCCACACCTCTCAGCCTTTGGGACAGCCTCACACGCGAGGCAGGGTGCTGTCCTTTACCTACAGCCAATCTTGGTGCTGGAAGTTAACATGCCATTTCTCCAATGGCAAAAGATGCCCAAGTGCTCCTACATTTTCTTGCCTTCCTTTCTTCGCCGTTTTCCCGTGTGTTCTCATAAACGGTAACTAGTTCTCCAAGTTACCTGCTTACAGTTTTATTTAACCAAAACTTAGTCATACTCTGGGGCTATGCCGGCGCAGGCAGAAGTACCTTTTGGTGTAAACTGTGGTGGTGTGGACTGTGTCATCTGGAGACATGTTTAAATATATCTAGAGCCTTTTGTTTGACCGTTGAGGCAGCACACCACTATTTCTCTCTACTCCTTTTCATACAGAACACAAACCTTTCATGTATTAAAGAAAAGCGATAGTAATACATACTATTTTTTTATATCTGGGAAACTGCTTAGTGACACTGGGGGCATCCAGAACCCTTGCATGTGATCCCTCCCTTTCCATATCTTCTCTCCAAGCTGCCGTACCACCTAGAAGTTAAGTCTCTCTGTCAGTAAAGTCTCATGACCTGGGTTGTCTAGAAGTGATGAAAACTCCTTAAAAATAAAACTAGAGCAAAGGACTTCATGAAATTGAGAAGACTCAAAATGAGAAAGGTGGCTGCTGCCCTGAGTAAGGTTGGCCTTTTCTTTAAGGCTTGTTTTCTGCCCAGCAACTTAACTAACGTTTTTGGTTGAAATAAACTCCACCTTGTCTCTTTTAGGATCCAAGAAAAAAAAAATCTTTCCTTCTGTTACTTTGGGTTTAGTCTTTTTTTATGCTTCTCTCCCTGCCTGCATAATGGCATTGTGAGCTGCATATGAATGCTTTTATGAATTTTAATATATAGCACTTAGATGCCACATTAATAACCACATGAGGAGTTTATAGAGTACCAGAAAAGGATAACTAATTCACTCAATATATGGCTCTATATGTATATAGAGCCTGTCTATTTGCCTTGGGGACAAATAGCAGGTAAAAAATTATTTACTAGAAATACCTCTGTTCATAGAAAACAAAAGTATAAGATATGCAAGAGAGAACAGATCAGCTGTGCTGGTGGCTCTGTGAAGTCCAGCATGAATTTGACCAAGCAAGTGGAAGTAGTGAAACAGAGAGAGAGGTTAAGTGTTTTGCAAATATAAAGTTCTGCAGTCCATTGCCTGGTGGTTGACGTCACCTTTGTGGGTTTTTTTCTCTTGTTCTTTTTTATTTCTTTTTTTTTATATATATATATTTAAGTAGTGTTAAATGATCACACTTTTGACATAATAGGTGGCAAAGACTGCAGATAACGTCTAAAATTAAATGAGTTTAATAAGACTGACATCTTTTGTTTTTTTAAAATAAACTTATGTAAATGTGCAAGAGATCACACGCTAAAATAAAATGAAGACTTAAAGAGATCGCAAGGCATTCCCAAGAAGTCTGTTCCCTATCAACTCATATGAGGATGAGCTGTAGCTAAACAATTCCTTATAGGTATTTGGGTAACTTCTGAAAACCTATGGGAGTTAAAAAAAATAAATAATGTTTTTATGTTCTTCATGCTGTTCTCTGCACCTCTAATCACCATTGCTGAGCCTGTCCAAAACATTTGTCTTCTTCCTACACTCTCTTGAAGCTCTTGCCTGAGATGGTGCAGCATGTGCTAAGTGAGGCCCCAGTCCCTCACTGATCATCCTCCATGGGGTGCTGTCCTCCACACGTGTATGACAGTCCCTTCGAATAATGATCCAGTCCTTAAATCCTGTCATTAGGACAACTGTCAAGACAGTTAAACATGTCTTACTTGCAGAGTTGATGAGTGCTGTCTGGGTATCTGCAACTTGCCTGATTAAATAGCGGTTTATTTTTCATGTGGATCATTCCTCCAGTTTAGAAAGACAGTTTTGAAGTCTTCCTACTTTCTTCTACTGCTCTTTCAGTTTCTCTCAGTTCAGTATCACTTCGAAATTTAAGAAGGAGACTGTATCCCATCATCCAAATAGTTAATAGAAATACTGAATTGTAATGGACAAGGGACATAAAGCTGCACAAAATGAATTAATCCATCTTCCATATTTTCTAGCAACCTGCCATTAACTTTTCCAGTCCGTTGTGCAGTCCCCTTATTTCGACAATACTTTCAGAGCTTTCTTGGGAGACTATTGGAGGAGCAAAGTTCAGAGCATCAGTCAGCCCAGCAGAGCGAGGATGCTCTGGTGTCTGGGTATTCTCCTATGGAAAGAAGTTAGGACTGTGAGACGTATTTTGTTATAGAGGTTTTCCTTGTTATCTTGTGCTTCCTCTGCATAAGGTTTGTATTTTAATTATGTTCTTCCAGAAACTCAAATTGGCTGGACTGTTTTTCCATTTGTCATAGTGTCTTTTTCCCCCACTTACTATGGCTCAAAGATCACCAGAGCATTATGCTATAGCTGGAATATAATTAAACTTCTGTCTCACCTCTGCTTTTCTTTCTCTACCTGTAAATTTTTACTCCTTCATCATCAGGGTGTTTTGCGGGGTTTTGGTTTTTTTCGTTGGTTGGTTCGGATTTTGTTGGGCTTTTTTCCTCCTTTAATTATGTAGTAATAATGAACTTTTTAAAAATTGAAGACTGAAACAGATATACATGGTATATCTGCTTTGTCAGGTATATAGATTTTTAGATTCTTCCTTTGGGTGAGAGAACTCTTTTCTTGATCCACATTATACTATTAATATACATTAAAAGCAGGAGGAAAAAATATTTTTATATTGCTAACTAATTGTATACAATTTTATACCAGGTTCTTCCCCCTATTTGTTGGTTCTATTCTATTCATATTCATTTCCCCTTTAACATTTTTTCCTACGTTTCAGGTTTTGTACTTTCTGTCTTTTTTTCATATAGGTTATTTTGTGCTTGTGCCCTTAATATTATTTCACTGAGGACCTGTCACTTTCCTGAACTAATTTTTTCCTTGAGAACTGCTTCCCATGGGAGGCAGTTATACTTGAGAATACACTGAAAGTACATTAAAATCTGCTTTCTCAGAGACCATGGCATTCTCCTGTTGACAGTCTTTCCTGGTGAGGAAAGGAGTTTTGGTGAGATGGTGGGTTTTTCCATTTCACGAGCACTTGTTTCTCTCCACGTTCATGTTTTTAAACCGTTTCTACCAATTGGTTACAAACAAACCTACAAAAGCCCCTTTTATTTTGTTTTCTGCACTTGTGCTTTCCAGAACATTCAAAGGTGTTGCTCTTACCCCACTTGGTTCTGTTCTCAGTAAATCTCTACATAGTTTAAATATGCCAGTAAGACAATGTTCTATCTTTATATGATTGGTAATTGTTCAAGTAAAACCCTTATCATCTTCTCCAGGCTTGATTGCTTGTGTCTCTTCCGTTTCCCTTCCTTTTTTCTATTCACTTTTTTTTTTCCTTCTTAATTTTAGCCTTAAATCAGAGACTTTTGAGGGGCTATGTCACAGTGCATTCTGAACCTTAGAGAAGGTCTGCGTATTTGCTATGCTAGGCAGCATCTTTTGTTCCATTCCCATAAAATGCTATCTCCTTCATGTAAATTCTAATTATGCAAACTATCACACAACTCTTTTTTTAATTAAGATACGATTTTTGTTATGTATATTGCTCAGAATGCAAAGTGACAACAAAAAATTTGTGTAAATTGTTTAGAGATATGTAAACAGATGAGTTAGTTGTCTTCAGTTTTTAACAAATGAAAGGATGCTGATTAATTAGGTACACAATCTGCATTGTTTCACGTGAAACCGACCTTTATAAATCCCATCATTGTATCACACACTATTAAATAAGTGTTATTTTACATTTAGTATTTTAAAACTTTAGCTAATATTGCATTAAATATAAAAATTACAAAACTACATAAAGTTAATATTGTGTTTATATTTATTCATTTTAAGTAGTTTTTATTTCCATTGTGCAGAAAAGGATTAATTTTAGATAGAAACCAGTAAGACATGCTTTTGTCTTCTGATGTCTGACTCAAAAAATGAACAAAGCCATAAAAACAAGTACTAGAAATCTTGCGTTTGGTACCAATGAACCAATTTAAAGGTATTCACACTAGCAAAGAAAAGTATTTCTTTGTGATGAAATACAAATGTAAAACAAGATTAAAATATATTATTTACATAATACCTATTGATTTTATGTTGTTTCTCCATTCTTTTAAACAGGTTTTATTTACAAAAGTAGAATGTTTAACAGCATTGCAGCTCAATATTCTACTTTTAAGCTTGACTCCAGTCTTAATTTCTTTAAGCAAATAGGGAAATACAATATAGCTATTAATAAAATTCATTTAAATTAAAAAAAAAAAATAAATAAAGAGCAGAATTCTACCATCTGTTCTCCTGTATCCCCAATATCCCTTCGTGTACATGAGTTATGCCATAACGGCCATTTACAACCTTCTGGTTGACTACCAGCAATTCAAAAAGGATTGCAGATCTCCTTTGAGTATAGCCAAGTGTTTTATATAATTTTGATATTAAAGGAAAAATATAGAATTTTAAAGTTATTCTTTTAGAAGCTTTAAAGTATACATTAGCAAACCACATTTGCTGTTCACTAATTCTTTGTATTGCATGTAAATGGCATAGATGTACCAAGGGTATTGAGGTGGCCTTACATCATAGATGTACCAAGGGTATTGAGGTGGCCTATGTAAGGCACAAAGCTGTATCACCAGATCCATAGTTAATGACATTAACTGTTAATGACATTAACGTTAACTATAACTCTTTATAGAGAAAGGTATTTGGGGGGAAAATAAGGGGGAAAGGAATAAAACAAAACAAAAAAACAGAGGAGAGAGGGGGAAAAAAGGTAAGGGGAAACTGCCATTGGCCAGCTGGAGAAATAAGTGATGGGGTCCCCTGGTGAGCATCCTCGTCTTCCTCTGGGTGTTCTCTCCTCTACGGTATGTGATGATGAGAAAGAAACTAAATTTTGGGTTTCTCTAATATAGAATCATAGAATCATTCAGGTTGGAAGAGACCCTTGGGATCATCAAGTCCAACCATCTACCCTACTCTAAACTAAGCCCTAAAAAAATAAAGGTCAAGACACTTTGGGGATTGGAGGGGAGGAGGCCTTCCCAGGAGAACCTGTAAACAGGGCAACAGGTTAAGCCCTGTGGAATGTGGAGTGTGTAAATGACAGCTGCTTATGAATAAGATGCTAGTATGTGTAGTGCCTGTTGCCTGTGGATAAGATAGCTGTGTGTAGACAGCCAGCTGTATCATACAGGTATTTTCTTGCTCTGGTTGATTCCCTGCTAAGGCTGAGCGTGGGCTGCTCCACTTGCTTTGGTTCAGCCTAAGGAGCTACGTTCCTGCATACCCACAGAAAATTCCCTCCACTGAGCTGAAAAGAGTAAATTAAAAATGTGTAGAAACACAAATTAGAATTCTTACTGCCACTTTGCATTTTGATGCCATGTCTCTTTTTCTTACGAAAAGAAAATTGTTACAATTCTATGACACTTTATTTCATGCTTTTTTGTAATAACTCTTGCTGCATCCAACCTGGAATTAAACCTTCGCAGTTCTATGGCTATAATAAGAGTAAGGTTTGTTGCCAGCTAGTGTTTCATCTGCTGGCTAGATGACTAGCTGTGCACCAGCTGTATAATCTATTCTGTAAGGATATCATCATCACAGCACTTCACTCTTGCATCTCATACACCCACCAGGAAACCTGTTTTATCGTGTGCTCCGAGCAAGGAATCCAAATGAGATGTCTTAAGGAAAAGTAAATAAGAATATTAGGAAATATTAAAGAGAAGTAATTCCGTATATAGCGTGTTACTGTGAGAGAGTGGGTTTTGGACAGGAATAAGATGAGAACTCTCATAAATCTATAAATCTTTAGGCTCTGATGATGGGCTGCTCTTGGCACAGCTCAGGCGAAGAAGAGCCCAGAGCCTGGCTTTTAGCCACTCTTATGTTGGCTTCTCCCCGCATGATCCTGGCTGGGTCCTGGCTTGTGTCAGAGAAGCCCCAGTACTGCTCTAACTTATACATTTTTGGAGGATCTTTCTGGCAAAAGGGGTCTCCAGAACATATGGGCAAGGCCGTGACTCTTCCTATAATGGGGCAGGAGAAGTGCAGTACAACAGCAGCTCTGCTGGTGCTAAAGCTTTTGGGAACTCTTCCATGGAAAGAGAAGGGGAAGGGGGGAGCACTCTCTGGTGCCCCAGTGATGGCCAGGCAGAGGACTCAAGGTGTGCATTTTTGCCCAAAGGGCAAAAGGAGGATTACAAAGGTAGAGGAGGATTATAATAGAGGAAGTTAGTGACACAGGTTTTATTCTTCTTTTGTTTGTCCTTCTGCCAAAATAATATGTGGCCTAATATTTTTCATGCTTCCAATCATCTTCAAGTAAATTTTATTAAATTAAAAATTTCAGATAAAAGTTCTTCTTTTGTTTGTCCTTCTGCCAAAATAATATGTGGCCTAATATTTTTCATGCTTCTAATCATCTTCAAGTAAATTTTATTTAAAAAAATTTCAGATAAAACTATGTTTCTGATTAGCTTTGCTTTAAATAGCTCTGGTTCCCAAGTCTCACAGTTCTGCTTTCAGCAAACATTGGAGAAGAGCACAGCCAAAGTGTGCCTGAACTCTAGTGCTGTTCCTCTTACAGAATATTAAACCATTTGTAGTCTGCTAATTCTGCAGTTCAAGTTGCAAGAGGTTTTTGGCAGTGGATATAAAGGTTTCAGTCGTATTGATGGTGTATGAAAATGTCAGCGTGACACTAGAAATGTATTACTTAAGGGATCTTTTTGCTGTTTGTTTTATGTAAGCATAGAAAATTTTACGTACACGCACAAATTTAAAGTAAAAAACCCCAAACTAAGGATACAATGCCAGGTGTTCTAGAGCTAGAAAACGAAAGATGTAAGGTGGTTTGTGTTAGCTTAAGTTTCCTTCCTGTGCAGATATATAATACTATAGACTTTACCATATAATATTATACATATTGTATTTAACAAGCAGCTGTTGAGTATTTTTTTTCTTTCTTCTTGTTCTCTTCCTTGTTGTGGCCCAGTGCTGTGGTTATTCATAGAATCATAGAATTGTCCAGGCTGGAAGGGACCTCCAAAGGCCATCTAGTCCGACCCCCCCGCAGTCAGCAGGGACACCCCCAACTAGACCAGGTTGCCCAGGGCCTCGTCAAGCCTCTCCTTGAATATCTCCAGGGATGGGGATATTGCATATTAAGAGGAGTATTCTGTTCTCAAATGATCTTGGGACACCCCCAACTAGACCAGGTTGCCCAGGGCCTCGTCGAGCCTCTCCTTGAATATCTCCAGGGGTGGGGATATTGCATATTAAGAAGAGTATTCTGTTCTCGAATGATCGTTTGGGTTTGTGGGGCAGAAGCTGTCTGAGTGATATTGAGTGATAAGTTTAAGAAACCTTTCATCCATAACACTGAGGAGTGGCTAGGATTCATTATTCCTGGACAACTAGGGATCAGTGCTTTAGTTCCCTACTTGCGGGACAGAGAGAGGCAAAAGGTGATTCATGGTGATTCATGCCATTTTAAAAAAGATAAATCATCCCTTAGAGACTGCTTGCCTTTTTATGTTGAACTGGGAGAGCCGAACTCTTTGATGGCAGAAGGTAATCCATCAGAGGAGTATAGGATACTATAGATATCTCCTTGTGCTTCATAAATTCTTGAACTATCCCGAGGGGACATCCATCCTGCATGTAAGTAAGATCTAGTACTGGGGTGGGGGGAAATGTGTGATGATGAAGTTAATGCTTGTACCATAATACTGTACATAATGAGGGCTAAGTTAAAGATACCACCGTTCCCCTAAGTTAAAGGGACTTCCATTTTCCCTTTTCCTAAGTTTGGGATGTTTAATTTTCAACTTTAATGACTGTTCTTTTAGCACAGCTTTAAATCTATATGCTATGTGTTATAATTTCTGTAATCTTTATTTAGGCTGTCAAGGAGATTTGCAGTAGAGATCCCATTTGAATTTAAATACGAGAAGTATCTCAGATAGTGCAAGACCTACAGAAACAGTAGGTACTCAGTTGAAGAGTAGGATAGCAAAAGCTTTGGCCATAAAATGTAATCACACAAAGGGGACAGGCACATCTAATAAGTTGTAGTGTTTATCATGTGCTGAAATAACTTCTCAGGTGTTTTTCAGCATATTAGTTAAGAGCTAATGTAACATTTGACTTTTCAAACTCTTAAATATCATCCTTGGAATATGTATATTCATATAACCCCTGGAAATAGAGCGGTCTAGCTACAAAACTTATGTTTCTAATAAAGGAAGAGTTTTTTGGCATAGTTTCTTAAAAAAACAAATGCCTAACATGATGTAAAAGTGAAAAATTTTAGCAGTATTAACCTTTGGCTCTAGCAGTCATAGAGACTTATAATCCAATTGAAAAAATGAGGTGCAAAATTATTTAAATATTGGAACTAGCAATAAAACTTGCATGCATAATAATGAATAATTAATTCATAATACTGACTTAAGTAGCATTTTCAATTATATGCCTTTTTTTTCAAGAGCTTTTTCTAATAGTATCTGCATTTTCAACCAACCATTGCATTGTTGATTTATTTTGTGTTTGCTCTAGCATTCTGTGTCACGGATTTATGCTTTTCTTGGAGAATTTTTGTTTGTGAATAGCCTGAAAATCTAGCTGTAGATCTTTTCTCTATGTGAACCTCGGTTTAGCCAAAAAGATAAGATCTACTAAAATGCTGTCTCATAAGCTTGAAATGTCTCATAAGCATAAAATGTCCTCATTTGTGACATTGAAAAAAAAAAAATAACTTGAAATCCCAGCACGGTATTTTTATTGCAAATGACAGTTTTCATCTGCTGGCTTTTGCTGCCAGAATAAGCATGTTTTCAGTAAGCACAAACAGTCTTCTCCAGCTCTGCCTGTTTCCAGTTGTTCCCGTTAACTCCCCGAGTGGGTGGTACCGAAGAGCCACCTTTCTGGCACACTTGCACGCAGACGACACACGGCCACCGAGGAGTTTTGGCATTAGGCTCTAATAAAAACAAAAAAAAAAAGAAAAGACCCCGCTCATATGAGAAAGCTCCATTTGCGTCACTGAGGCTATTTCAGTCTCTGCTGCCTCCTGAGCTGAATGTAAACCGACATCGGTGACTCTCTTCAAATACGGTTTCGTAAAAGGAAGTAGGAAGCATGACTTTGAAGATGTGTGTGAAGATGAGCTAAAATAGTAACAAAAGTACCTCTAGAGAGTACAAGAGGATAAAAAAAAAAATTCTCTTAAGCCTACCTATTGTTAAGGAAAAAATGGATCTGGCAGACTCTTAGAACAAGAGGGAATGGCTTCAAGCTGCAACAGGGTAGGTTTAGACGGGACATTAGGAAACAATTCTTCCCAGAAAGAGTGGTCAGACACTGGAACAGGCTGCCCAGGGAGGGGGTTGAGTCCCCATCCCTGAATGTGTTTAAGAGTCGTTCAGATGTGGTGTTGGGGGATATGGTGTAGGGGAGGACTTTGGAGAGGGGGGTTGATGGTTGGACTCGATGATCTCAAGGGTCTCTTCCAACCTAGACGATTCTATGATTCTGTGACTCTCTTTTGTACCAGCTGGATGCGTTAAACTTTCCTTCTTTAACACTGAGAGCAGGCATTGCTGTAGCAGAGATACCAAGAACTGGAAAGATTCATGGATTTCCTCAGTGAATTTCACCAATGGGCCTCAATCTTAAGGAAGATCCCACTTGAGCTTTAGTAGCTGAGTTTCCATGCAGCTGAAGGAGAGGAAGGCTGATCGCAGTGGTGGCTTGTGCAATGGGGACATCTCCTTGCTGGCCACTCTTGCAGGAGTGTGCATGTTAGTGTTGAGTGCCAGAGAGCAGCAGTTGTGTTTCCTAGACAAGGATTTGGTGAGCCAACCCTTTTAAGGTAGCAGTGCAAGCAGAAGTAATGGCTGGGCATAGTTCACGTTGCCTTAGTTTTGGAAATAGATGGTAAAATGTACTCGGATCAAATCATTTCTCAGTGCCTGGGTCAGTAATGAAGTTTGGCTCCAGAACTACGTGTTCTGGCTGAACGCTTCTCTCCCAAATCCCCCAGGAGAGCTCCACGCTGTCAAACCCCTAAATAATTCAGAAGGGTTTAAATGTCATTTTACCATCGTTGTACTCGGGCTGCTACTTACTAACTACAATTTTATTGTGGTTTTTTTTCTCCCACTGTGCTTTTGTTTTTCAGCTCCTCCACTTTGTTGGAAGAGCTGCTGACAGCACCTTGCATGGGGAGGCACTAAGGCAGGACTTGAGCCTCAGGCATTAGATGGTTACGGGGGCAGTGCTGGCTGCTGCGAGGAAGTATTACAACTGCTGTCTTAACCTGAAATAATAGTGGGTGTCACACACATCCACAGAAGCCCCCAACCCAGTGGTTAAAAACCCCCTCTTTTCAGACCACCTACAATTAAGTTGGTGGTTTCCAGTTGTAATAACACATCATTTTCCTTGTACTGAAGTATAAAATCCAGTATTTGCTGTCCGTTATAGATTTTTATGTCTCTCACTCATGGATATATGAGTGAACCGTAGTTCCTGTATGGTTTTGGTGGTTTTTTTTCACCATGAGAGGTGTCAAATGCTGGAGCAGGATGCACAGAGAGGTGGTGGTGTCTGTCCTTGGGGGTGCTCAAGACTCACCTGGACACAGCCCTGAGCAGCCTGATCTATCCAGACCTGCTTCAGGCAGGAGTTGGACTAGATGACTGCCTGGGTCCCTTCCAACCTCAATTATTCTGTAGCTCTGTCTTGCTACCAGACCTGTTTGATGCATACACCCATGCCAATAAAAGGAGGCCTAATCTTTGCTGGGAAGTCATATTATTGATCGCCACTTCTAGTGACAGCAGGTATACTCTAATTTTCTGTCGGGACATCCGTGAATTGTCCTTGCTTCCTTAGTGATGAGATTGCTGAGCAGGTGCTATTTTTAGAGATCAGACTATTACTTACCTGGAATGAGGCTCCAGCAATAATCAGCATTTAGGATGCAAATTTCCCGTGAATTGTTTGTGTGCTCAGGTGGGTTGGATTTTTGTTTGTTGTGGAACGGATGAGAGGGTGGTCAGGCACTGGAAGGGCCTGCCCAGGGAGGGGGTGGAGTCACCATCCCTGGAGGGATTTAAGAAAGGTGTAGACGTGGCACTTCAGGGCATGCTCTAGTGCCTGGGATTGTTGGGTTGGGGTTTTTTTTTTTTTTGTGTGTGTGTGTGGTTGGACTCGATGATCTCAAAGGTCCCTTCCAACCATGAAGATTCTGTGATTCTGTGATATGTTAGTGTATAAAATAAAAAATTTAAAATAGGAAAGTACTTTTATTATTTTTCTTTATGTTGCCATTCTTGAGCTGCTTTTTGTGACAGTATATATTTCTTACCACTGTAAACATCTTAAAAATAATCATGGAAATCATGTAGTTCTGTGAAACATCTAGGTTTTGAACTGCTTTTGCTTTTGTATATTTGACTCTTAGTCAACAACAGGGCAAAATAAAGTGACATATTTTAAGGCAGCAGTTACCAGGCCATCACATGGCTATTGATCTTTGTCCTGTGTGGGTTATTAATATTGCTTATGGCCCAAACACTATGTGCAAGGGCTGCTCTTGTGGAAATAGTGCTAAATGTAGGGCATTGTTTGACATATTTACTCCCTACCAAATCTGCTACTGAAAAGTAGTAGTAGGATCATCTTTCCTCAGCTGAAAAAAGAATTGTATGGTGTTTTAAATTCGCATGATTGCAAACCTGGGAGTGCTTCAAGAGAGACCCATTATATTCATTACCCAAGAGAAAAAGAATTCCTTGCTTTCAGGATAACGTTACAGGTATCTGTGAAAAGTGGATATGGTGAAGGATGTGTAGCATTATGTATCAAGAGTGAGAAGGAGACGACTTCTGAGACAAATTTTCCAAACTTTAGCGCAGATGCCAACTTTGACAAGCACTTCGTCAAAACGATGACTGGAGTAATTTTCTGAGGCAGTTCTTGATTTAGTTGATCAGGGGGATGGAGCACCTCTGCTGTGAGGACAGGCTGAGAGAGCTGGGGTTGTTCAGCCTGGAGAAGAGAAGGCTCCGGGGAGACCTTAGAGTAGCCTTCCAATATCTGAAGGGAGCTACAGGAGAGCTGGGGAGGGACTCCTTGTCAGGGAGTGCAGTGACAGGACAAGGGGTAATGGTTTTAAACTGGAAGAGAGGAGATTTAGATTAGATATGAGGAAGAAATTCTTTGCTGTGAGGGTGGTGAGACACTGGAACAGGTTGCCCAGAGAAGCTGTGGCTGCCCCATCCCTGGAGGGGTTCAAGGCCAGGCTGGATGGGGCTTGGAGCAACCTGGTCTGGTGGGAGGTGTCCCTGCCCAGGGCAGGGGGTTGGAACTCCATGATCTTTAAGGTCCCTTCCAACTCTAACCATTCTGTGATTCTATGATTAGCTGCCATTGCCTTCATAAAAGATGCATTCTGATCAGCATTCTGGTTGTGTCTCAGCGGGTGTCAGTGCAGTGTAACTCTGCTGTGGGAATGCTGTGATAGAGTGAGAAATGAGATGGATCAGAGGCTCTAGATCTTGATCACCTACAGCTGAAGAAAGGAAAGGCAGCCTTAAGCCTTGCTGGTATTTCAGTAGCGCTGGAGTCATTGCTGCACATAGGACAGCCTCAGGTGTAAATGAGAGTCGTTTGGAGAATGCTCTGTTTTCTACATTCTGGTAGTGGGTGGGGCATAGAGATACCTTGATTATCAAGCAGCATTCCCAAAATTAGTGGCCGTGAGGGAGATGACCTGTTCTGTAAGCAAATTCTGTGTCAGAAAATTTCCCTCCTTGGCTGGAATCCCCAGAGGCTGTATCCGGTGGGTTTATGAAACAGCACAAAAAGTTTAAAATGAGTTATAGGAAAAAAAGGGTCCTGTCATGTTTTAAGTCCATTACTAGCAAACAGATTGTATTATTTTGTCCTGCTATTGGGTGGAATATTTCTCGAATACAGATTCAGCCAGGTGCTAACTCGTTTAAACTGACTGGGACAGATAGAATGTGCAAATGCCTGTGTATACATTGAATACAAGTTAATCATAAAAACAAGAGTGAGGGAATATAAGTAGCATAGTATAATAATACTGTAAATCGTATTGACTTAGTAATGAGGTTTGGCACGAAGATGTATAAAGTGAATATAACTTGTGAACCAAATGGAAGAAGTGAGATCCAGGCAGAAAATGAAAAAAATTAAGTAGTGTCTCCCTTGTCCTACTTTAATTTATGTTTGTTACCAAAAGTCTACAGCCAAAACTGGTTTAACAGGTTGTGAATAGATTTTCATTGACTTATTTCCCAGTTTATATCAGGAGCTGAAATTGGTTCATGAAGAACCCCGTTCCAGAGTGTGTTCCCTGCTGCCCTAGTAGTGCAGATGATGGTAGAGTTCATGATCTGGTTATTGTTCTCCTCGTGGAGTTATTTGATACGTTGAATGTTGGGTTTTTTTACTGGGGAAAAAAAGAAAAGAAGGTGGAAATGTTAATTCTGAAGATAAGTGAACTATTCCAGGCTGTGTTATTTCTCTTGAGAGAGATGAAATGTTAAACTGTTTAACATCTGGGAGCATCTGTCCTTGTAGTCCAGTCTGTGGATTAACTGAATGCTAAACTGCCATCACATTTTCATGGAGATTTAGAGAACAAACTGAAAGTGCTTAACTGCTTTGACCCAGTCTAATTTTAGAACTGTAGAGTATGTAAGCAAATGCTAGATATATTTTAAAATATACATATGCATAAGTTAAAAAAAAGATATAATTTTTACATAAGGCCCTAATTACATAACAACAGGATTTTTTTAGTTCAAGACAATGTAGCTTGAGAAAAGAAAAAGTAATCAATTTGCCAGTTCTATGAAACTTTCAGAATTATTTATTTGTGTAAAAGGGTAACATTTAACTTTTGTAAATTAATTAATTGAATTTTAAATATTCAATTAGATGAATTATTGTAATCTAATCCCATGGTAATTCAGTTTCCCTTTCTACCAGTGCGACAAGTATCTAAAATGGGACATACCGTTTGTGTGAATGTCTGTAGCTCAATGTTCTGCTTTGTTTTTCTAGTCAGAATTTTACATTAATTTTTTGACAGCAGAAAATGACAGAGGATTTTTTATCTGCTACTTCTCTTTCATGTTAAGATGGAGTAGTTTCCTTTTTTTTCTCTTTTTCTTGGGCAGTCAGGTGTTGCCCTCTAATAGGAAATTTTAGATCACTTCTAAGAAGTATGTCAAGGACATAAACTTGCTGAAAATGTCTGTTTGTTGCAATGCAGCAGAGATTTTGAAGTCTTTAGTCAGCCTAAAGTCTTTCATCCACTGATACTATTAGGAGTAATTCACAATACTCTGTTGAGCATTTTTTATATTCACTAGAGGATATAACAAATGTGAGAATGGATAAGCAAACATATTATCCCCTCTATCAGTGTTTGGCAGAGATTGTTCCTTAATATTTCCATTCTTATTCTGAGATACATTTCTACAATGGCAGTTTACTACGCTTTTACTAAAAGATCATTGTTAACAATGAATGATTTATTCCATGCTGTAGTATTTAATGATGAAGTATTGTTTAGGAGATTTGACAGTTTAATGCTTATTCATATCTGTATTTTCAGTATTGAAATGAGTAATGGCACAGAAAGCATGGACACTGTTAATCTGTAATTTTTAAATTCAGAAAAGTTATGGGGTTTTATATGCATATTAAAACCCAGTAATTTATTTTATCTTTTAATTTTAAGGAAGATACGTGATGTCACTGAATTCAGTGCCTGTGTGACTACTTTTTTTTTCCTTTGTGGAGTGCCTAGTTCTGTAAGAGTTAGTTGTCTTTTATGTAGGGTAACTGAGGTACAGGGCTACAAAGATGATGAGGGGCCTGGAGCATCTCTCTTACGAGGAGAGGCTGAGGGACTTGGGGCTTTTTAGTCTGGAGAAGAGAAGGCTGAGGGGGGATCTGATCAATACCTCTAAATACTGAAAGGGAGGGTGTCAGGAGGATGGGGCCGGTCTTTTTTCAGTGGTGCCCAGGGACAGGACAAGAGGAAATGGGCACAAACTTGAACATAGGAAGTTCCACCTAAACATGAGGAGGAACTTCTTTGCTGTGAGGGTGGCAGAGCCCTGGCAGAGGCTGCCCAGGGAGGTGGTGGAGTCTCCTTCTCTGGAGACATTCAAACCCACCTGGACACGTTCCTGTGGGACCTGCTCTGGGTGGACCTGCTTTGGCAGGGATTGGACTAGATGATCTTCAGAGGTCCCTTCCAACCCCATGTCATTCTGTGATTCTGTGAGTGCTTGTAGCAACTGAGAGAACTGTAGAGGAGTTGAACTGGAAAAGAATTTGAGCTGCTAGGAAGTAGAGTTACCCATGCTGCGTCAACACTGCAAGGTTTTTAAATTGATGCGGAGGAATCATCAAATCAATCATCAAATTTTATTTTTTACATGATCATAGGACATGACCGTAGGCATTTTAAAAGTGCCTGTTTAAATGATACCAGTTTCAGTTCAGTTCCACTTAACCTGCCTTAAGATTCTTCAGATTTTTCCAGTAATTCTGAAAGAAAGAATGGATGGGATGAAGTCCTTCTCCAATAATTTCCTGACCATCTCTTTGTGCAAATACATATTTAGATCCAGAATACCACATAAACATGAAGCCCATTCTGCAGTCCCCTTCCAGAATTTATTTCTGTTGAAACAGCCTGTTTCACTTCTGGATACAAAGATTCTCTTGCCCCCACTGTTATGAAATAATTTATTGTTTCTCCTTCTAAATTGAAGAGCCTTCCCAGAATGTGCACGTAGATGTAAATTGTTTGACTGTGGTAGTTCATTCAAATACAGGCCTATTTAGGGAGTTTTAAAATCTGCTTTATTGGAACCCTATGGCTTTTACAGCACATTAGACATAAATTAAGCAACAGGGAACCTTCTCTCCCTTTATTTTCAACTGTCTTTTTCCAGCCAGGTGGTATGATATTGTCTTTAGAATTATTTTTATATATCCCTTGTTATTTTATCAGGTATTCTAATGCGGGAGTTTTCTGTCCTCTAGCACTATGCAAGTTGTCAGAGTAATCCTGGATGGAGCAGGTAATCAGAAATTTTTGGTAATCAGAAAAATATAGGACAATTTTTGGGTTCAGGTATTTGGGTTTGCTGTCACAAAGTAGGGGGATGCATTTTCTTATCCTCTTTTTTGAGAATAAATGGAAGCAATTCCTCATGTAGGAAATGAGATTTTTTATTTTTTTTTTTTCGCCTGTCATCTCAGAAAAGTACTATATTTTTAGCCAAGCCGAAGTGATGATGGGTACCAGCTAATAAAGCTAAAATTATTGTCTGGTAAAAGTTTCAGTGTATTTTAAGATGAAAAGTTATGTCATGCCTTCCTCAATCACTCGTGAGCACATCTGAGACTCGGCTCACATCTTTAAAAATATTTTACCAGCCCTATTATGCAGTCTTTAAAAATATTTTACCAGCCCTAAGATGCAGGGACTTCAGACTAGAGCAGCGTGGAAGATCTTGGCTAAAAGTTTAGCCTGGGGTAGGATGATGGTGGGTCCTGGGGATACTGTGTGATACCCTGTGTTGGGACAGCAAGCTCAAAGTGTTGCTTGACGTAGAATAAACCAGAATCAAGGTTGTCCTCTGGTATTCTGGTTCTGCCTCTGAGAAGAAGGTGGCCCCTATAGCTATAGGCTGGGCTGAGTGGGATGGCAGCTTTTACTGTCTGTGCAGAAAGGTGGTCAGCACCTGGTGGGGTGCAAGAGGCTGGTGGCCATCTGTGGGGCGAGGGGAGCCACTGACACGTCCTGCAACTGCTTCTTGAACATAAAACTTGTGAAAATCTTGTTATCAACTACCAGTATAGGTTGTAGTATCAATTACGGGAAGCAGCAAATCTCTCTGTGGCTGGTAGTTGGTAATGACCTGATGATCTGAGGGCACATTACTGTGCTCTCAGAATGGCATTATTGTGAGATGTCTTCTTAGGGGTCACTGACAACTGCTGGCACCAGTCCTTCTAATTTGTGATTTCCCTGAAGACTATTTGAGGGTTGGCACATGCTCCTCTAGCTCTGTGCAAGCACAGCAACAGAACTGCAGGCTAAGCATAGTAGATGGGCTGCCAACTGGTTGATGGTTTCTATTTACTGACTTGACTTATCCCAAATGAATTCAGAGCACTAGTAGCTAGAAAAAAAAATCTTTTATTCTATCGAATGTGTTGATACTAAACAACTGAGGTAAGTAAACTCGATGCTTCATGATGTTTTACAGGGATGCTTTGAGAGTTCACTGTAATTTTTATGATTTTAAAAAAGATAACTTGTGGAAACGGTCTGCTGTGTCTATGTTTCTACATATACGTGTGATTGTGAGGGAAATCTTCATGCTGTTTATCTTTTGTTTTGCAGACAAAACCTGTTGCATTTGCTGTTCGGACAAATGTTGGGTACAGTGCAGCTCACGATGACGATGTTCCAGTCCCAGGCATGGCCATCTCATTTGAGGCTAAAGATTTTCTTCATGTTAAAGAAGTAAGTAAAACTAGAGGGGTAATTCAATCTCTCTTTAAGGGTCTATTTGAGTAATAGTGCTACTATTTCTTAATGTTAGGACAACACTTCACATTGTCAAAGCACTAGACAAATGTTATATAAATAAGGTAACTGTGCATAAGGAACTGAATGTGCTTTGAAATAGTCTTCTTATAAAAGCAATGCCACAAATTCCTTACAATCAAATTAATGACATTTGGAAATCAAGTGATTTTATTCTTCAAAAATCACATATTTAGAGCTTTAAAAACTTCTACATCTGCATATTCAATAATGTAATATTTGTGGGGTTTGCCATTCTAGTACTCTGAGGGTTCATTGTGATTCAGCAGCCAAGGGCCGATTATCTTTTATTTGAGTCACTGATCCTCAGTTAACCCCAAATTCCTCAGGTCTCCTTTTTTTCACTGCAGTTACTTCCCTGGCGCAGACAATATTTTGTTAACAGTTACATACTGAAGAACTGCTGTGATGTTTCAAGATGCACATAGCAACTGTCACAAAAGGCACTTGGCGTTTGCAGCACTGGTTTTCTTTTCCTGCAATTTGGCTTTGAAAATTTTAAATTTTTACAGTTTCAAACACCTCAAGCCATTTTCTTTCTCTGCTTCTTGCAAGGTAGTCCAAAGCAAAGAACTTGGCAACTTTCCCATACAGACCCTCAGCAACCTGCTGTTCTCTTCTGAATGATTCCCTCATTTTACGAGTTTTTCCAGCTTATGGTCATATTCCATTGTGTTTTGCCACGAAATGGTTCATCTGGAAATAGAAATTTATAGCAGAAGAGCTAGAAGGTTAGCTTAAGGTAGAGAGCAGTGTAGCAATACAGTTGAAATTATATATTTGCTCCGTTTTTTAGATTATCGAAAAATCCCTCAGTGGTTATGACTGATGATGCACAATGATTGTACTAGTGCAGGTGCTTTGCCCAAAGCAGCTAACATTCCTAATTCACAGGTAGAAATACAGGTGGACAAAGACTAACAAAACACAAGAAATGAACTTTTAGTGCCTTCATACTGATGACTAATGATCCTAATTTTCTATATCTATTAAAAGCACTAAAAAGGGATAATTTGGATTCAAACCGTATATAGTGAAGGAAATAAGTTTTCTGTCTGATGGTAGTGCAAAAGAATTGCTCTGCTCTGTCTTGTGACAAAAGTAGAGATGAACAGGCACAGGGTCCTGGCGAAAAAAAAAACCCCATCAGCATTCTCTGGTGAGTCTGGGAGCGCTGGAAAATACAGCTCAGTTTGGTTAGATTCAGTGATTTTGTATAGTCATTCATTCCCTGTGCGTTTCTAATGAGCTGGTAATCTCAGACTTCACATCAAGGCTTTCCCCTCTTTCCATATGAAACACAGTGTTAGCAGATTTTCAGCTAAAATTCGTGGGTTTTCTCCTCACAGCACAACTTAAGCTTAGATGTAGGTATGCATGGGAGAAAATGAGGAAGACCAAGTTTCCTGAACTTTTCTGGATCTCCAGAATGCCTTGAATGGAAGCTTACTTAGCTCAGCTGAGCTGTAACACTGTCCATGGCTGCGTGTAGCACTGAGGAATGGGAAAATAGATTAAAGTGTTCTTGCAGCTTCCAGTGGAATGAAACAGGCAGTCTGTGCTAATTGCCTTTACAAATACCCGGTTTTCTTTCTAAGCAGTGAAGGAGAGTTGACTCTCTGGTGGCGTTAGGGCAGAGCTGGGTTGTGTAAGGGACCCTGCACCCGGGCCAGGTGCACCACTGGTTTGGAGAGGTGGGAAAGGACCCACAAGGAGTCAGACTCGGACTCCCTGGTCCTTCGTTTGGCAGTGGCTGTGGCATCTGGGCATGTTAAACCCCTTCAGAAGGGCTCCCTGAGCATCGTCCCTTCCCTGCACAGCCGCGTCCTGCCCCTCCATCTTCAGTGGCTTTGCCCTGCTCGCTCACCAGGTACCGCTCCTTCAGTCATTTCAGTTCTCCCTGTGGTTAATGCTGGGAGAACTGAAATGTCCAAACTTTATTTATATAGATGAAAAGAAAAGAAAACCATATTTGACTATAAAATGCAGCATTGCTTTTATATTTTATACCTAGCTGGTTGCTAGACGTAAAGAAATCTCAGTTAATCTCCAGTAACTTTTCAATGCTGGCCTCGTCTTGGCTGCGAGGAGTGTTCTCCAATTTGTGCTGCTGAGAGGGCTCAAACGAGAAAAGCCTCAGTTCAAAATGTACATGGGCAATGGTGAAAAGTATTGCAGTGATTGAGTGTGAGGGAAATTTATTTTGGTTATTAGGTTGCATTCATTAAAGCTCAGTACATGTAAAGATGAAGGATTCCTTCCTGCATGGAGAACTACGCACTGCGTCATGGACACTCCTGAATCTTTTGAGGCTTTAATGCATGGCTGGAATTCTGCTTTGCATTTAATTCATAGTTGTGTTTCCCCTGGCATTCCAAGCACAGGAGAATTAGGCAATCACTCACCCCAGACAGCCCCTCGAGAGCTGGACACCTCACTGCCAAGACTTCTGCTATTGCTTTTTAAAATTAGACAGTATTACATGTGGGTTTATTTACTTGAAAAAGTATCTTATCCTCCATTTCATGTGATGCAATGCTGATACAGAAGGGGGGGGGGGTATTATTTATTCTTTTTTGTATTTTGTTTGTATTTTATTATTTATTTTTTATTTTATTATGGGGGGGGGGGGGGTTTATTATTTATTCTTTTTTTGTATTTTGTTTATATTTTATTATTTATTATTTATTTTTATTTTATGACGAAGAAAAAATTCCTATGGATTTATCTTTTCTATCAATTCTAATAAAATTAATGTTGTTGCATCTGTTGTACTGTAGGACAGCATAAAAAAGTACTGGCTGTTCAGATTTTAATTTAATGGCGTTTTTTAATTGTTTATCTCCTCCTTTACCAAGTTAATGTAGACTTCATTTATACCATAGAGCAGATCACTATAATGGCAACCTCCATTGACCCAATTACTATAGTCTTCCTCCACCTGTATTATCCTGCAACACATTTAAATGCACTTGCATATCTTAAGTTAGCATTTTGCAGTTAAAGGCTGTGATTTTAAAAACGTGTTTCAGTTTAATAGAGCTTTGAGAAACTGCTATTCCAGAATAGCTCCCTACTAAATGTTGGTATTCTTACTCATAAAGGCATCTCATTGGGTGAGTGTTATGGATCCCCTTATATTTTATGAGCTTAAATGTGCAATTATTTTAATCTTTTATTTTTTATTAAATGTCTTAAATTTGCTTTCAAGCATCACAACATTTCTATAGTAGCCAAAATGAAAGATAGTACTGCAGTTTAGGTTGTGTATCATTGATCCACCAGCATTGTACTCTCGTTGAAATTAATTCCTTTTTATGGGAGCCCACACATTTTACATGTTTTACTCATAACTGCATGCTTGTTAAAGCTACTTATTAAATAATTAAACATACACTATAATATCTACATTCATAGCTTCAGGTTCAAGAAGGCAACTTCTCTTTCCATTCAAATGTTTTCAGTTTCATAAATGATCCAAATGATCCAAAATTCATATTTGACGGTAGTTATTCCCATGGGACTCCTGGAGTATTGCATGTGGGGCCGTACATAGCAGTGACCTATTCTCATCCCAAAATGGGGAATAGATAATAAAGGAAAAATAGTTCTGCTCTACGGACCTTGGCAAAACAAACAAACAAACAAAAAACCCTGTGCGTGTAAGAATAAATATTATTAAGTGAGAGTAGTCATTATCTCATATTTCATATAGCAGAATATCAGTTAATTGGACTATTTTATCCATAAATATCCAGTCCTCGTGGACCTATCATAGGATGGTTCAGATGCAGATCACATGAGCTGTATGCAGCAGAGCATATATAAGCAGCAGAATGTAGTTGTATATCAGAAGATTTTAGTGAGTTCGGTGAAATGGGGGAGTTTGAGAAGTAGGATTTTTTTATTTTAAATAGAGAAATGAATATAACGGAATAAGAAAAGTAGATTATTGCAGAGCTGTAAAAATGGTTGCAGTGGGTAGGAGCAGGTCAGAAGAAAGCTCTGGTGTCCACCAAGGAGAAACAGGAGAGAAAGAAAGCAGCTATTATGTATGGGGGGAAAAGACTGTGAAGCAGAAAAAAATAAAGACGACGAAATGGCTGGAAATAACAGCTGGGGAGAATCATGAAGTCTATGAAGTCTACTTCTGCTTAAGTACTGTAGCATTTTAATAATTTGCAAGGTACAATTATTATAATGTATTTCTGAATATTACTACAATTCTTCATTGCCATAATAACATAGTACTGTGATTAACTGCAGGGAAGAATTACATAAAATGACTTAGCTGCAAATCAAAAATAATAACAAAATGATCCCAAATATAGTAATTTCTTAGTACCTGACTTCTTTTTTTTTTTTTTTTTTTTAATTTGTAGAAATTTAATAATGACTGGTGGATAGGACGGTTGGTAAAAGAAGGCTGTGAAATAGGATTCATACCAAGCCCAGTCAAACTAGAAAACATGAGGCTGCAGCATGAACAAAAGGCAAAACAAGGAAAATTCTACTCCAGGTAATAACAACAAATCATTAAAAATTATAGCATTGACTGTGACACAACTTGGAAGTTAATGTATGATATAGTTGGTTTAATTATTGTAATTGGCAGCTACAAATATTTTGAATCAATGAAGGAAGTAATATTTATTTTTATAGTTAATGACATTGCCATTTGAGAGAGAAAGTAGATATTTAGATTGGTGGTTTGTGGTGGCCTACAATTCTATTTTATTTTCATGAAATATTTGTCAATATACATTGCAGTAAGTACATTTATTATGTGAAAGCACTGTTTTTGACTTAAAAATGGATCTCCCTTATCGGTCTCCCTACATTCTTTAGCATTCGTGATCTACAGTTTCTAAACACTTTTAAAGCTGATTTTAGAAATTACAGGAAATATTAAGGTAGACTTATTTTTAAACTGAAGCCAGTGCCTATTAGTTAGCTCAGGGAAAAAATTCTTCGCTCATGTCAAATTCATTGCCTACAAATACAGCTTTTAAGAATACTGCATTTATTGATGGAAGTTTCATGTCAAGTCATTTGCTGTTTCCAGCTGCAGCCATCATTATATAAAACTAAAGATTCAGTGTGTAAATGTATTGAACAATACTGCAAGATGGTTACAACGTCATCTTTACTGTAGAACTCTTAGAGTAGTTTTCCAGTAAACATCAACACACAGAGAAGCAAATGCCACTTGCTTCCCTTTGGGCAGGTAGGAAAAAAATATTTCCAGTATGTCTGAGTGGGATAGACCTGGAATTGAGAAAACTGCTGGGAAACGTTTGGGAAGCCAGAAAAGCTTTCCTACTTCAATAGGAAGGGCGGAAGTGTTTGAAGAGCACGTCTATGCTAGGAGGAGACCATGATGCTGCAGTGCTCAGCCACATTCCCCAGCTGGGAAATGCCTTTCCTGTGAGAGTGGTGTCCTCAGGAGGAGGACGTCAGGTTCCTCATTCCTCTTGTGACGCTTCTGATGCAGCCAAATTTGACCCAATGTGTCGGTCCCTTTCCAAATTGTGAAGGCTTCCATTCTCCGGAACTTCTCCCTGGAGATAACACTGTCCAACACCACAAATGCATTTACTTAGTGCTTATTAATATTTTAAGATTGCGAAAGTGGAAACTAGTACTGTCACATGAATTATTTGAAGAGTAAAGTAGCTTTTCGTACATTTTTCTCAGTGCTTTTCACGTTATGATAACTGAAATAAAATGACTAAAAATATTGTTTCATTTTCACAACTTGGATAGGTTTCCACAAAGCAGAGCTTGACAAAACCCTAGACTGCTTTGTCTTTCTTTGAGAGACTTTTTTTTTTTTTATTAAGTGCTACTTTGTAGACGGGTTGATGTGGTGCTGGGAGGTCTGGTTTAGTGATGATGCTCCTTGTTTGTTGTGTGGGTGTCTATTTTTGTCAGTTAGGTTGACGGTTGGACAAGATGATCTTTAAGGTCCCTTCCAACCTAGAAGATTCTGTGATTCTGTGATTCTGTATTGAGACAACAAAATAATTTGTCCTTTAATTAAATGGAAAAGGTGTTAAGCAAACACACTATCATTTTCATTAAGGAGCTATCAATAACTCCTCTGTTAAAGCAAACAGATATGCTCACTGTCTTGAGAATTGCTCTTAATAATGAGTAGTAATAATTACGTATCAGCCATATTAAAAATTGGGTTGCATTAAGATCCTGAGGAAGTGACAGCATATGCAGCAGAAGGAGATTGCCCAGCAGAACAGGGAGCGTGATGGATTTTTGCAGTTCCTCAAAATGTACAAATGTTTTGCGGAAGATGTGTATTTTATAACTGCTGTCAGAGATACTGTTTGTCTCTTGGCTTCGTTTAGAAGGCAGGTAATAAATAAGCTACAATAAATACTGAGAAAGCTATGAAACTTCAAACTAATTTGTTGCTTTACTCCAGTAAATCAGGAGGAAACTCTTCATCCAGTTTGGGTGACATCGTTCCTAGTTCCAGAAAATCGACGCCTCCATCATCTGGTGAGTAGGTCACGAACCCGTTGGTTTCCAGACTCATACATCTAATCTGTTAAAATTTGTATACATTTAGACCCAATTTTCATATTTCCTGTGCTTCCCACCTATAGGTTGGGTGGTTGCATTGCCCTGTAAGGCTGGTTTGGGTAGGTTTGAAGCAGCAGAGTCAATGCCAGTGAGTTCAGGCAATGATAGGGCTGTTAACAATCCACAACATTCCCTCTTCACTTTTACCATGGTGTTTTATAGCAAAGACATAATAAAATGATGAGACTGCGTTCCAATAGGATAGTTTGAGGCATGGTCTGGTCTGAGCACTCCTACTGAACAAGAAATACCTTCTGGTACAGGAGAAAATACGGCAATAAGAATAAAAACTCCCAAAAGGTTTCTGCAGTAGCTTCAAGAATGGCATAATTTTATAATAACAGGAACTTTTAGTTTCACAATTCTCGTGATGAGGATGTGCTTCACACAATTCTAGAGTACTGGATATTTTTTGCCTTTTGTGACAATTTTTTGACAGATACTGGTTTCTATTTAGAGCACCAACAGACAGATTTAACTTTAGTTAGGTTGGATTCAAAAGGTATGAAGCAAATCCATGGCAAGTTGGTGGAAGAAACTGGCAGTAACTCCTTGAAAAAAGCATATCAGAAGAATACCCCACCCCAAAAAAAGAAAAGTACACTTTGAATACCCAAAATCAGAAAATATTAACGAGCGTTGCTAGTGCCTTGTGTACTGAGGCAAAGACTTGTATTTTCTAGTCATATTAGTTTGTATGAAGCCTCGTCTACAGAACAGGCATCTTAAAATGATCCTGAAATTTTTAAACTATTTACATGGACATTAAGAGAGAGACAGAAGATTTCAATCAAGTTATGTTCATTTGATTAAATTAATTGAAAAATATATCTGTCTTTCTTGTGAAACCATAAATTTGTTTGTAAAAACAAACTTTATTACAATTGCAGTTTATCAAAATTCCACTTAAGTTCCATACCTCCCTTTTTTACTGGAAAATATATTTTTAGTTTATTAATATGTGTCCATCACAAGCCTGTAGAACGCACCTGAATCTTCTATTTTACGATGACTTCAAACTGTCATATTTACTTTTCCGGCCCACTTTTTGAATGACTGCATTTTTGCAGTAGAAACTCTCCATGGACCTATGTTGTAATTTTATAGTTAGAGCATATGAAATGCTATAATATTTTTTTATCCTAAAAAAGCTTGGACATACAAAATTTTCATAATGTTGCACAGAACTTAGATGTAAGAGAAAGGGCAGCATAGTTTGGTTACCAATGGACTGATTGCTAGTGATGCTGTAATTTTCAGTGCATTGAGTTATTTCTTCAGGCAGTAGTTTTCAGAAGCCTGTTTTTCTGGAGAAAGAAGAAAATCTGGTTTAGATTTATTTAGTTATGTTGAAGATTTGGAGAACATTTGAGTAGTGTACATTACCTTATTCTGTGATCTTAACATTTTGGGTCTGCAGTTGTTGGGATTTTTGCTTAGTTTAAGACATCCTAAAAAGGGTGAAAGAGGCATAGTTTGTGACTAAGACAAGAACTCAAGTGACTTTGAAATGTAGTTCAATTATTATTCCCAGGCCTCCTCTTTTTGAAGTTATAATACATGATAAATACAAAAATTATTTAATGACTTGAAGAGATGATTGTAAGTGAATAAGTTAACTTCAATTTTTCATTTTGAGTTGGGGATTTTTTTTCAATGTTAACTAATGCCACAAAACAAAAAAAAAAACCCAAACAAGATGAAGAACCACTGAAAAACAAATGAAAAGGAGGCTCATAGCCATTATAATAATCAATATTGTATTGATAGATTAATCAACCCATACAGTCCTCATGGGCCACCAAACAGGATGATGATAATGTTAAAAATGATTTTGAAAAAAGCCAGTGAAGTAATGATAACTAACAGTACAAGAGCAAGCATAGAGGATGTTAATACAGTGAGAAGACTGGGAATGAAAAAGGAGATATCGATACCTAGCTGATCAAATGCTGCATTTCTTTTTTTACAGGAAAAGCCTAACAACCCTGACTTTTTTTTTTACTGATGATTTTAGTTGAACACAGAACCGAAGGAGTTTTAATATGCCTTATTATGAGTGATTTATAGCATCTGTGCTGGCCTGTATTCAAGAAAAGATAATATGTTCTTTTTATACTTATGAAGAGGATGAAGGAACAGTGATGCTAGAAGAAAATGTTACGTGGTTTCTGTGGCTGTTTTTAGGAGCAGGAGTATAGAAACAGGCTGTGGATCTGCTCAGGCTTTCCTGGCAAGGGCAGGCTTGAGTTCTGTAACTCAAGGATTGTCAGGCGTCATGGCATCAGATCTGTGGATAATTCAAATGGGAAAATATACTTTACTCAAACAGGAGAGATCACTGTCCCAAGTGTCTCATAAATCAGTGGCTGCACGTAAGCTTGGCAGAAATATTTATTTGTTGCATAATTTAATAGCACATGCTGCTGCATTAGTTGATGTCCCACTCGTCAAGCAGCTGAAAGCAGGTCACTAAGGTGGTTTCATAATAGTTTGCAATGATTAATCACGGGTTTGGATCAAGTCAATGCAAATGATACTGCTTGCAGATGTATTTAGAGATAGATCCCGTTTGACATAATGGCATGGCCAGATGAGCTCGTGTGAGCGGTGCGGGGCAAGAGGATCTTTACACACCAGGGTGATGTTGTACAGCATGTTTGTGGATTGCTTTTGTGTATCTGCTTGCTTAATGAAGAATAATTTAATACGTTACTTAAGGTCAGGATTAAGGGCTGTAAACAAGAAAGCTTCCTCTTTGTGGTTTGGTTTGGTTCAGATGTAGTTAGCAGGTTGGATTCAGCATTCAGGATAACCTGGCTTTGCATTTTGAAAATATATTTATTTATGGGTTTATGATGATTTTTTGCTTAAACTGTTGTTACTTGCTGAAAAGGGTAAATATTTTCTATTTATGCTATAACCATCACGTACTGTATATTCTTTGGGGGTAGAGGTTGAACAGCAGTGCTTTACTGTATTCACTCCCATTTTGCCCTGCCTACATCCTCCAGCTTTACAACAGGATCCACGTCTCTGAGACAAGCTGGGATCAATTTCCTCTCTTCTGCTACCCATTCTTTTTAGTTTTCACTGTTAGTATGTCTGTTTTTATTATTTTTAATAAATTTATATAATGATCACTGTGCATTTTTAGTTAAAATGGGTAAAAATGCCAATTGTAGTCCACCCTGAGATAAAAGTAGATATTATTGTACCAGTATCAGGCTGATTTTGTCTTCAAAGGTAACTTCCTTTGGTTCCTTAACTTCCTATAGACATCTCAAATTTCAGTTGTTGATACCCACTTTGAATCAATGTTCGTTGCTATAAAGTAATTCAAATGTTGGCCAAGTTCTGTTATTTACAATGGTGAAAGTCTTTTCTATTCCAGTGAACTAGTTTGGATTTACACTGGTGTAACAAGAAAGAAATTGGCCATTTCTCTGTTTCGCAAGAGTAATTCTGTGTATGTCTGAGTAGCTGCGTAAATGGGGATCAGAGGAAAATGCTGTAGTAGCTGTTACAGATTGCCTTCTGTCTTCTAATCCTAATGTATTGCACCTTTAAATTTATCCCTTTATTTTATTGTGTTTTTTACTCACGGTTGATTTTTAATTTTTTTATTTATTTATTACTCTGGACAGTTTTATTTTTCTTTACCTATTATTTCCTTTTTAACCTCTCTTTACTTTCCCTGTCATCTGATAATTCTGAATTGTTTGTCTGTATATAGCTATAGACATAGATGCCACTGGCTTAGATGCAGAAGAAAATGATATTCCAGCAAACCATCGCTCCCCCAAACCCAGTGCAAACAGTGTCACATCACCCCACTCCAAAGAGAAAAGAATGCCCTTCTTTAAGAAGGTAACACCGACTTCCAAGCTCCCATCTGTCCACCTGCTCACCTGCACTGCGTCACATTTCTAGTCCTGTTAAGTGTCTGCGTCCTTTGACAAGCCAATAACATGCATGCTTTGTTGTTCTTTGTTTCTTTTCCATGCTGCTGTAGCTAAGCAGAAGCAGAAATCGGTAAGTTTATATCCACATTACCTGTGTCTATCCTGCCCCTGGCATCAGGAGCGTTATTATCCTAGATTAACAATGCAGCTCTTCTAGAATTAAGGAAGAAATTGTATCAAACTGGGAGCGGATCCAGTACCTGAAAACAAACAGCCTCAAGTTCAGTGCCTCCGTGAAACTCTGCTGCAGTACTTATCCTTTTTGATGGAATAAGAGGACATAGGCCTTCTGAAAGTTTGAGCAATGTATTTCTAAAAAATCCATATAATGCATCTCTCTAGTGTATGTTTATTCTTTCTATCTGAGTTCTTTTCCCCTTACAATTGAAATCATTATTGGAATCTGATCAGACACTCAGATTGTACTTAGAAAACAAATAGTCAAAATCATTGTATTTTTAATTTAGTGTTTAAGCTTCTAATTCTGTAAGTGCAGAATCTGCAGGTGAACTAGACCAGTGGAAAACAGCAGACTTGTTTTGACAGTTTACTTTGAGTTTTTCTTGTTGTCATGTATAAATTATCAGCCAAATGTTCTTGCCATCCATCAGTCGGGCTTTTTTAGTATCTCAGCTATTGGAAATGGTACTGGTGCTTCCCAGGAGAGCCCGTGTCTCTCCACAGATAACCCAGATAGCTACAGAATTATGCAATTGGCATCCTGTTGCAGCAAACTGCAATATTCTTCTAGGATCTTTGCTGGCAGAAGTTATCAAGACTTTAGGTA
The DNA here is from genome assembly GCF_001431845.1 of Calidris pugnax. Lineage (NCBI taxonomy): Eukaryota > Metazoa > Chordata > Aves > Charadriiformes > Scolopacidae > Calidris > Calidris pugnax. The sequence continues at coordinate 3,814,260 of NW_015090775.1, read as the reverse complement.
GCAGCCGACCTATAAGTGAAATACCACATTTCTACCCTTTTTTTTAATTTTAAATCTTTAATCTTTATATCTCTTATTTGTGTTTATTTTATTTTAACCACTCAAATCTGCAGGTAACAACAGACTGTTACAGTGCTTATAAGCAGTGCCAAGTGACACTGTTGCCCATGCTGTGGATGCTCTCATGTTTAGTACATAAAACATTTTTTCTCTCCCTCCTTTCTTCTTGAACTCTTTTAAACAATACTGGATCGTTTCCAAGGTCACCAGTATTTGCTTCAGTAGGGTCTGTTAAGTACTGTGTCATTCACAGCCCTCTATGGAAATCAACAGCAGTTTCTTGCTTCTGAGTAATTTCTTATTTAATCATATTTATAACCAAGTATAAGTGCTAGGGAAGAATAATACATGTTGACATGTATTGGATTCTACCTGCTTAAGCACCTTTTGAAGATGTAGCTTCTAGAGGAACCACCTTGGGCCTGGATGGTGGCTAGTCCCATCTCTTGTCATTCTCTGGTGCCTCTTTTCTTCCATATCAAAATCATTACCGGTTATAGTCGGTTTTGTAATACTGACATTGACAGTAAATGCTGGATGGGCATCCCAAACTAATCATACAGAGTCGAACCACTGAACAGAAGCTGTATGGCCAAAACTATGCTAGTTTTTATTTCACATTCATATTTGAACTTGCATCTGCAAGTGAAACCTGTATAGCTCAATGCCAGGCCCTTAGAAAATACTAGATTCTGTAATGCTGAGTTAAAGAACTTTAATGCTTCCATTAAGTCACTTTTACTCAATTTTCTGCTGACAACTTCATTACTTCAATCTGTAAAGGTGAGACAAAAAAAAATGTCTGTTTCGACAGAACAGATTTTTTAAATACCCAATATTCCATCAAATGAGGTAATTTCTGTGCTTTCCCTATTTTTGAAGTAACTGGTTAAATTCTGGCATGAATACCTTGGGTTGAGTCAGCCACGTTAAGACAAAGATCTGTTGCATCAGGACCCTCATGTTATAAGCAGTTATGTTCTGTAATGAATTTTTCTTGGGCTCTGTCTCTGATATGCTGATCAGATTATTAGTAATATTAGCAAGAGCAGTGGAGGGCTGCAGTTTGACACTGGCACAGCATAATTGCTGGGTTTTGCTTTGAAATGTGTTGAGTCAGATTCTGCATTGTGTGAAATTAATTTATTTCACATGCTTATGATGCCTTGGGCACTGGTATTCATTCTTTTGGTACTAATTAACTGGTGAAGCTACAGGTAACAAAAAAATAAGATGAATTAACGTTGAAAAACATCTACAAAAACGTTTTCCATGCTTTAGACTGCTTTAGACTGCTGCTTGTGTAGCATTTTGTGCTGTCACTGTATTAATGTCTGTCTGTGTTTTTGTGTTTTGGAATGTATATACTTATTTTAATGTTATTGTGAAACACCTTGGGATACATTGAGTACGGAAACAATGAGCAATGACTGTATTCTGTGATCTTGACTGATGTATTTGTACTATGTAGGCATCTGAAAAATAGATCTGGCATACTTTTTTCCATATCACCCACTCGTTCTTGGGTTTGGATTTCAATCTCTTTTTTTCCCCAAGACAAAGATAAAGCGAACCCTCCTTTATAAACAAAAAAACTCTTTCTGATAAGAATTTTTTTATAAATGGTACATGATACATCAGTAAGTAATTTGGTGAATATCGTACTAACAGAATCCATTCTTGGGCGGTGACGGGAACTTCCCAAAGTGGAAGGAGTGTTATCCCAAGCTCTGTTTATTAAAATTTTCTATAAATACTAACTTGATCAGTCATTATTTTGATTTCATTTGCAAGTGAATTGCGGATGCAAATGTGGAAGTCAGACTTAGAGTGCTCCCGTGGGAATTTGCAGTGGTGTCACAATGTTTTGTCAAGCAGTAGGCAGATCTGGATGTAAAAAGAGATGGGTTATGCTTCTCTTCTCCCTTCTTATTTTATTTTTCTCATTCATAATGTGCCTACATAAAATTTTGGTGGAAAACAGATGTCACAGCCCTAGAGTCACTCGTTTCAAGTCATTAACTATTGGAAATAACTTCTTCAATTAACCGGTTAGGAATTATGGAGTGGGACATGTGAATGTCTCCAGAATAACAGTTTTCCAGAGCAAATATGAAAACAGTAAGAAAACCAAAAGTATTCAAATAAAAACTTTTTCAAATGAAGTCTCCGAACCTGTTATGTCCTTATCTTGTACTACTGTTTTGGGGGGAAAATGAACGAATCCTTAATTCCTGTGTTGGTGACATCACTGGAAATTCAGAGTTCCTAATATTGTAAGTAATGTGTAACACTGTCTCTGGGCGCTGCGATGCTGAAAGCTGTTTCTGTTTTGCAGACAGAGCACATCCCTCCCTATGATGTAGTGCCTTCTATGCGACCAGTAGTTTTAGTGGGGCCTTCTCTGAAGGGATATGAGGTAAGTGATTGTTGTGAATGGTTTTAGTTTGCCAAAAATAAATGAATGTTCAAAGGTAGTTAAGCTGAATAACATAATTTATTACATTATTATTATTACAAAAATCTAAACTGTTTTTCTTCTACTAGAGAGCTGCTTACATGTATGCTACTTCCTATCAGAATTCAGATTAAGGATAAATTACGTTCCAATCCTATTTTTCAGAGATAAGATTTACTTTCAACTTTATTACATATTATTATTAGCATCAAGTATTGTGGATTCCCTGTGTAATTATTAATTTGTTGTTTATTTGCTTCTAGGTAACAGATATGATGCAAAAAGCATTATTTGACTTTTTAAAACATAGATTCGAAGGGCGGTAAGTACTCTGAAATGCTCATCTACTTGAATTCAGGTCCTGTTTAGATACTACCAGGCTTTTAAGAAGAAATAATAACATTATTGGAAAAATATGTGTAGAAAATTAGGAACGGGAGTGTTGAGTGGACAATAGTGCTTCCTTAGCAGGGCACACTCAGGCTGTATTGCAGTGGGATGTATTCAGGATTGTATATTTGTTGAGAGTGGAAGAAATGATGCCTTCTAGTTCATGACTGACATTTATACTCCAGATCGCTAGATATTTATCTACAGATTTAAGGAATATGTACTATTTAAAAAATCTTTTTTTTAAGTATTTTTAAGGTATATCTATTTGGACAGGCTGGAGAGGTGGGCTCAGGTAAACCTCATGAGGTTCAACACGGTAAAGTGCAGGGTTCTGCACCTGGGCTGGAATAATCCTCCCCATCAGTACAGACTGGGGGTGAGGTATTAGGAAGCAGCCCTGAGGAAAGGGACTTCTGGGTACTGGTGGACAAGAAGCTGGACATGAGCAGGCAGTGGGCACTTGCAGCCCAGAAGGCCAATCCCATCCTGGGCTGCATCAAAAGATGCGTTTGCCAGCAGGTCCAGAGAGGTGATTCTGCCACTTTACTCTGCTCTGGTGAGACCTCACCTGGAGTATTGTGTGCAGGTCTGGAGCCCTCAATATAAGAAGGACATGGACCTGATGGAGCAGGTCCAGAAGAGGGCCACAAGGATGATTGGGGGGGCTGGAGCACCTCTGCTACGAGGACAGGCTGAGGGAGCTGGGGTTGTTCAGCCTGGAGAAGAGGAGGCTCCGGGGAGACCTAATAGCAGCCTTCCAGTACCTGAGGGGGGCCTACAGGAAGGCTGGGGAGAACCTGTTTACAAAGGCTGTCAATGACAGAACAAGGGGTAATGGCTTTAAACTGGAGAAAAGCAGATTTAGATTGGAGATTAGGAACAAGTTCTTTACTGTGAGGGTGGTGGAGCACTGGAACAGGTTGCCCAGGGAGGTGGTTGAGGCCCCATCCCTGGAGATATTCAAGGAGAGGCTCGACGAGGCCCTGGGGAACCTGGGCTAGTTGGGGGTGTCCCTGCTGACTGTGGGGGGGTTGGACTAGATGCCTTTGAAGGTCCCTTCTGACCCAGATGATTCTATGATTCTATGATTAATGCTTCTTGGGTTTTATGCAAGCTGATGAGGGCAACCGTTCCACCTCAGCTCTAGTTGCTTACAGTGGCATCTAACTTTGATACAAGAGGGATACAAGATTCAGACTGTCTAATGTACATAATTGTCAAGCTCGTGGGAGCTAGGTTTGACAGTAGTGCTAGACTATGTAATGGGAAGTCTCTAAAGGACTGCTAGTGGGAGGTCAGTCCCCCACCTTGCCGAAGTGTGGTCACCCTTGGTTGCAGACAGGTTGCACTCTGCTGGGTTTTGATCTGTGTGCTGTCACAGCCTGTTCCCCACAGTGTTCTCAGCAAGGTCCGATCTGATTTGTATTCGGGCCTCCAGGCATTACTGTAGCACAAGTGTCAAATGATAATCCGTCTCTAAAAGCAGCAGCATGTTCTGTAATTCAAACATGGACCAGAAACATCAGGTGGATTCTCCGCATGTGATTATATTGCTCTTGGATCAGGCCCCAGATTAATATGTGCAAGTGGGTTGACATTCAGGGGGGCGAAATTGAGAAAATGGTAAGGTCTTGTTATAATATCTGTAACTTCAATGAATGTTCTATTTTTATTTTGGAAGTGGGCAGTGCAGTAAGACTCTTCTATCTGTCCTGGTTCTATCAAACTTTCAAGAGGGAGCTTGAAGTTTTCCGTCGATAGCTTTGGCTCTTTGACATTGTGGTTCAAGCTGTTGGATTTTCTCAGTCAGAATGATGATGTTGAGACCTAACCACTTAGTAGTCCATCTTTATATTAGTCAGGGTTGTCAAATCTTAGATATATACCTTCAGAAATGGAAGTTAACAGAAGTGTTGCAAGCAGAAAAAGTTGTTATGTCTTTATGTCTTAAGGTTTAGAGCATATCTAATTTTCACTTGTAGATCCAGTTGTGGCAGGGTGAATCCATAAATACTCTCAATACAACAGATTTGAAGCATCCCAAACTTCAGCAGCAATCTGAATTGGTACTCAAGGTCCTCACCAAATTTGTTCAGGAGATTCTGAGATTCATGCTCCTGCTTTCACTGCCACTCTGCTGCCAAGCTGACTCCACTCTCATGGAAATTGTTTCATTACATGAACATCCATACCCTTTGCTTTGAGAGCAGACTTGTTCTCCCTGGTGTTGCATATCTCAAAAGACATTAAAATGACCTTAAAAAGATGCTTAAAGATCTTAAAATGAAAAATAGCATTTTTAGGCTGATAAATCTATCTTAGTTTACTATATCATAATTGCATTTGAAAAAGGGAAAAATTATTTTCTATTTCATGTAGGAAGGAAGACTGCTAGGAAAGAAAAAAAAATCCAAAACAAAAAAAACCCAAAAAGCGGTAAAAGTTTGTGGTGTTCACCAATTAGCAAATAAAAATGAGTACCTCAAATTACATAATGGATTTAATTTTAAGACTATGGGTTATCTGTGAGGAGCTGTGCCAGAAACCACAATCTTTGGGCATGTTTTTAGCTTAAGTTAAATCATGCCTAAATTTCTAAAATGATGTTACTAATCAGTATTGTGCAAATAATTCTCTTTTTCCATATTAACTGCTGGCTTTGTTATATTTTGTAGGGTTTTAGATAAAAATACCCACGTGTTGAGCTCATTGGGAAATGACCCATTGGTTACATCTCAGATGAACAGCGTGTGACTGTGCTTGCTAGAGAGGAGCCCTCCCCGTCCTTAGCAAATCCATTTCCTCCTTTTAAATTGCAAGTAAATTCATACAAGGAAGAACAGGGGCATATCATCAGTCTGAATTAACCTTCAGCACTGGAAAAATGTGACCCCTAAACCTCATTAGACCAGAGAGTCGGAAAGGGAATTTATCCAAAGGGTGCATTTTGACCCTGCAAAGCAAAACAAACCGAGTTAACTGTTTTCCTAGGAAGAAGAATATGCAGAAGGTTATGTAGCAGGTCAGTGCAAACAACTGGAAGTAACCACTTCTTTCTTGGCTCATCTTTGCTCATAAACACTAAACCAAGCCTGCCAGATACTCAGCTCAGAGTTTTCATCTGCTTGCTTCTCTGTGTTGCAGTCCACATTTTTGGGTGGACAGCATATTGCTGGATCTTTCTGGAAAATTATAGGTAACTCTTGCACTCTGTTAAAAAACGTAGGCTAGTAAACGGAACAGTAAAAATAAGAGTTATGTGGCTGTACTAGTTTCCCTGCTAAGCCTTACCTTTACCTGTTAACACTCCATAACCCTATACATCTTACAGGTGTGCTTAAATAAGCCTGGTTGTTGTTCAGTAGCTTTCAACAAATTAATCAAAATTAGGGAGAGGAGCAACCAGCCTATTCATACTGAAGTTACCGGTGCAAAGTCTAACCATATGAGGCCGGGGAAGTCCCATCTTCTGCAGCTTGGCTCTGACCTCCTCCTGCCTCCCCTCTCTCCAGACACGTGTAGCTTTGCAGCCAGTGGTCATACTACATTTTGGTACTGTGCAGAAAGGGGGATGCCTTATCACTATCTGTCCTGGTTCTATCAAACTTTCAAGAGGGAGCTTGAAGTTTTCCGTCAATAGCTTTGGCTCTTTGACATTGTGGTTCAAGCTGTTGGATTTTCTCAGTCAGAATGATGATGTTGAGACCTAACCACTTAGTAGTCCATCTTTATATTAGTCAGGGTTGTCAAATCTTAGATATATACCTTCAGAAATGGAAGTTAACAAAATAGTAAGTGTTGCAAGCAGAAAAAGTTGTTATGTCTTTATGTCTTAAGGTTTAGAGCATATCTAATTTTCAGTTGTAGATCCAGTTGTGGCAGGGTGAATCCATAAATACTCTCAATACAACAGATTTGAAGCATCCCAAACTTCAGCAGCAATCTGAATTGGTACTCAAGGTCCTCACCAAATTTGTTCAGGAGATTCTGAGATTCATGCTCCTGCTTTCACTGCCACTCTGCTGCCAAGCTGACTCCACTCTCATGGAAATTGTTTCATTACATGAACATCCATACCCTTTGCTTTGAGAGCAGACTTGTTCTCCCTGGTGCTGCATATCTCAAAAGACATTAAAATGACCTTAAAAAGATGCTTAAAGATCTTAAAATGAAAAATAGCATTTTTAGGCTGATAAATCTATCTTAGTTTACTATATCATAATTGCATTTGAAAAAGGGAAAAATTATTTTCTATTTCATGTAGGAAGGAAGACTGCTAGGAAAGAAAAAAAAATCCAAAACAAAAAAAACCCAAAAAGCGGTAAAAGTTTGTGGTGTTCACCAATTAGCAAATAAAAATGAGTACCTCAAATTACATAATGGATTTAATTTTAAGACTATGGGTTATCTGTGAGGAGCTGTGCCAGAAACCACAATCTTTGGGCATGTTTTTAGCTTAAGTTAAATCATGCCTAAATTTCTAAAATGATGTTACTAATCAGTATTGTGCAAATAATTCTCTTTTTCCATATTAACTGCTGGCTTTGTTATATTTTGTAGGGTTTTAGATAAAAATACCCACTTGTTGAGCTCATTGGGAAATGACCCATTGGTTACATCTCAGATGAACAGCGTGTGACTGTGCTTGCTAGAGAGGAGCCCTCCCCGTCCTTAGCAAATCCATTTCCTCCTTTTAAATTGCAAGTAAATTCATACAAGGAAGAACAGGGGCATATCATCAGTCTGAATTAACCTTCAGCACTGGAAAAATGTGACCCCTAAACCTCATTAGACCAGAGAGTCGGAAAGGGAATTTATCCAAAGGGTGCATTTTGACCCTGCAAAGCAAAACAAACCGAGTTAACTGTTTTCCTAGGAAGAAGAATATGCAGAAGGTTATGTAGCAGGTCAGTGCAAACAACTGGAAGTAACCACTTCTTTCTTGGCTCATCTTTGCTCATAAACACTAAACCAAGCCTGCCAGATACTCAGCTCAGAGTTTTCATCTGCTTGCTTCTCTGTGTTGCAGTCCACATTTTTGGGTGGACAGCATATTGCTGGATCTTTCTGGAAAATTATAGGTAACTCTTGCACTCTGTTAAAAAACGTAGGCTAGTAAACGGAACAGTAAAAATAAGAGTTATGTGGCTGTACTAGTTTCCCTGCTAAGCCTTACCTTTACCTGTTAACACTCCATAACCCTATACATCTTACAGGTGTGCTTAAATAAGCCTGGTTGTTGTTCAGTAGCTTTCAACAAATTAATCAAAATTAGGGAGAGGAGCAACCAGCCTATTCATACTGAAGTTACCGGTGCAAAGTCTAACCATATGAGGCCGGGGAAGTCCCATCTTCTGCAGCTTGGCTCTGACCTCCTCCTGCCTCCCCTCTCTCCAGACACGTGTAGCTTTGCAGCCAGTGGTCATACTACATTTTGGTACTGTGCAGAAAGGGGGATGCCTTATCAGTAATTCTTGCAACAGTATGAGTTAGAGAAGGTTTCTTTTCAGTTCACACTGTGCAAAGCATACCGTGATACCGTGCAGCTGAGGAGTACTTGTTTCTCTGTAGCCTTAGCCGTCTTCTGGTGTTAAATGAGTCTCTCCCCATATCCCTGCAAGATAAATAACATTCTCTTGTATTTTACTGTGTTTTCTTTTTGCAGTATATCAATTACACGAGTCACAGCAGACATCTCGCTTGCCAAACGCTCAGTATTAAACAACCCCAGTAAGCATGCGATAATAGAGCGATCTAACACGAGATCAAGCTTAGGTAAGTACCTGTAATGCTACTATCTACAAATTGGCTGTAAAGTCTGCTACTCTCAGTTCATATCTGTAAGCTAAAAATAGCCTTCTCTCTGCTGTGAGAAAATGAGGATTCCCATAATTCAGAAATCCTGGCACTAGAAATTGTTTTAAAATCACTCCCAGATAAACTTCATGTAGTCCTGATTTTGGTTTATCCTGCTCATGTTCAGTTTTCATATTTTGCTGTTTGCTTCAGTGGGGAGAGGTAGCCATCCATAAGGTAAATAAAATCTGGAGATGTTCTTCTGGTTAAATAGAAGTGATGGTTTTAGAATGCCTGAAATTATATGGGTATTATTGATAGTATGCATTATCTTTGATAAGATTACTAGTAGTGAGAGCTACTGATACTCGGCCTGAAAAAAATTATTGAGATACACGTTTTCTGAGTTTTGTATGTTTAAGCCAATGCTGAAGTTGGTGCAAAAAATGAAGGATGGAAAACGGGAGATGTTTTTTAAAAACTGCCTAGCTAGGTTCATAGCACACATATCTATCCTCTTAGGTGAGTCTTTTTGTCTTGAAGCATTGTGCAGTTGTATAAGTAAACAAACATTTGTTAGCCAGAAAGAAAAAACAAATTTTGCTGGGCAGATGTAACTAAATGTCACCGTATACAGTAAACTGGAGCTTGTCATCCCCAGGTGTCCTTAGAGTAAACAGGAAAAGGTGGTCACTTTGGAGTCTCAGCTCACGTGGACTCACCTCAGCCTTTGCTCCAGCTCCAACTGTATTATATCCAAGAGTAGCTGCCATGAATCCTGCCAGGAGTCTGGGTACTCACGTTAGGGCACTCGGTTAAGATACGGGACACCCAAGTTCGAGTCCCTGCTCATGTACAAAACAGGAGGAATTTAAACTCAAATGTCCTCGATTGCAGGTGAATGCTCCAGCCAGATGTCTGTCTTGACATGGCTGCGGATTTCTCTTAGTAGCCTTTGAGAGATCTTGATTCCCTTGGTTTTTTGATTGGGAAATATTAGTTAGAGCAACTAGGTAATTTTAAAGATGAAGTTAGGGCAAAAATTAATTTTACCTATGTTAAAATATTCTCAAAAACTTTTCTTTTAGAAGCTGTAATACTCCCATACTTCTAGTAATCTGTCAGGGTTTTGAAATTTGGTAGTGAATTGAATGGTATTTCAGTTACATGTTTCTGGGCATTTTTTTATGAAACTAATGAGAAAACTTGAGCGAAGTATTAGAAGCTGCTATTAACACATGCCAGGCTTTACATATGAATTGCTTAAAGACTCAGCTCTCCCTGGGCAAGGTCCAGCAGTGATGCTGAGCAGAACCTGCCCCCAGCAGACTGGACCAGGGCAGCCAAACAGAACTAAAGCGGGAAGGTGCTCATCTTTCAGGTTTCAATCCCTACTTTGCTTTGCTTTGCGCTATGGAGTAAAAAGATGTTTACTTTGAAGATGTTCAGCTGGAGGAGAATGAGGCTGGGCTAAGGGAGATAGGCAAGGAGTGAAAATGTGTTATGGAAAAGGTGGGAGTTTTGGAGTAGGAGCTGGAATGGTTTAACCCACTGATGAAGTACTTCCAGGGTCTGTGCTCCAGACAAGGGATCAACCATGGGAGGATAAAAACCAGCCAGGAAGGAAGTCAGGGAGGGAAATGATGTGGTAGCAGTGGGTTGGGAGGAAATCAGATGATAGGATAAAACAACCTGGAGTCAGAAAAAGGGAACTGCTATTGTAAGATAGTGGGAAAACCCTTGTGCAAGGGCAAAAGAAAGAATGTGCAAGGGGTGTTCCAGCCTGTTCCCTTGCTTGCCTGCAATGTGCCTCAAGGTACAGATAGAGTCAGAATCAGAAAATACCATTGTAGCCCACTGTAGGTGACCTCTTCTAGCAGTGGTTTGCAAAGAAGATGACAACGTACCACTGCTGTGAGTATTTAGTTGGTCAAGTAGCAGAGATGAGTGCCAGCTTGTCTGATGAATTTTCTATAAGTCAACAGAAAATACTATTAAAGGAATATTATTAGGTTTACAAACTCGAGTTGTGCAAAATAAAGGTTAGGAAGTAATAGTAAGAAGGTTAACTGTGCAACTTCTTAGTACCTTTAGGTTATGTATGCTGTGATTCAGACATGTATGTGTTTGCAGACTACTTTTCCACCACTCCTCTGCCTTAGTTTATTTGAAAAATGTACAAACTAATGGTGGGGAATTGGAATTGCTCAGTGAATTGCTGTTTTGCTTGCTATAAAACTTGTATAATATGTGAGGCAGGAAAATTCAGAAGGGCAAATGCAGTTCTCTAGAAGCACAATAGGGCATTTTCAATTTGACTTTGGGGGGAGCAGAACAGGAAACGGTGTTTTGACCAGAACTCTTTGTGGCAGTACATCAATCACTTTTAACAGGAAAGATTTTTTGGATCCAGGTTTGAATTCCTGATCATAAAGAGTAAACTCCTTCATCGCTCGTCTTCTACCCTCCGAGGAGGTTTTAATTACCCCCAGTAATTAAAAAACACACTTGGGGTGTAGGACATGCAGAGTCAAGCTTCTACTGTATCTGGTTTGGAACAGGGATTTGAATTTCAGTCTTAAGCCTGTTGGTTCAGCAGAAGTTGATTCTCTGTTGACAAGTGTTAGCCCCGGGAGAGGTGGGTCTGCTGCGTAGGCCTCGGTGGCCCGGAAGCTCCAGCGCTGCACCATCACACTCCATGAGCCTCTCTTCTGAACCACAGCCTGCACACCTCACCCAGGGCCAACCAGTAGCCCCCTGGCACCACTGAGGGCTCAGCACCGGAGAGGGCACCCTGTGAAGCTCACCAGGGTAGTACAGAGCAGGCAGTGCCCCATGCAATAGTGTTTTCCTCAAGCGTGTCTTGTAGAGGTACTGAGTATTGTGGCTGAAACTAAGGTTTGGGCTTTGAACCTGTCAAACAATAATGTGTGTCGTCAAAATCCCCACATTGCCTAGCACTGCACTGATTTGGAAAATGCAGATGGAAACCAGACAGTACTTTATGGACTAATGGAGCTACTGTTGGGTGCCTTGTGAAATACCAGCTTCGTTGCTCATCATTCTTCAGAAGTCCTCTGATTTTAGGCTCTCCTCTTTGTAGCCATTTAACTGGGGAGCTATTCTTTTAATGTCCAGCCTAGCTCAAAGAATTTTTCCCTTCTCTCACATCAGTACTGATATGACATAAAGACAGTACAGAATGTCCCAAGCCTTAGTACTGACTTCTAAAAGAGACTTCAAGGTTATGTTCCATTTTGGAAGAAAGAATCCCCAGAAATCGGGATTTCCTGTAGGATGGGTCCATTTTTCTAGCTTGAATGTAATGTTGTGGTTTAACATCAGCTGACAGGTAGGACCACGCAGCTGCTCGCTCACTCCACCCTGGTGGGACTTGGGAGAGAATCGGAAAAGTGCGAAAACTCACGGGTTGCTGAGATAAAGACAGTTTAATAGGCAGAGCAAAAGCCACACGCACAAGTGAAGCAGAATAAGGAATTCATTTGGTGCTTCCCATGGGCAGGCAGGTGCTCAGGCATCTCCAGGAAAGCAGGGCTCCCCCACATGTAATGGCTCCTGGCTTCTGTTGGGAGGGAGAGAGCGCAGGCTGAGCCGGGCCAGAAACTAAGTGCTGGAGCATCTCCAGAGGAGAGCCACCAAGCTGGGGAGGGGTCTGGAGAACAAGTCACACGAGGAGAGGCTGAGGGAACTGGGCATGTTGAGTTTGGAGAAGAGGAGGCTGAGGGGAGACCTCCTTGTCCTCTCCAGCTCCCTGAAAGAAGGGTGTCGAGAGGTGGGGGTTGGCCTCTTCTCCCAAGGGAATCATGACAGGAGCAGAGGAAATGGTCTGAAGGAAGAGATCTGAGGAAGAATGACTTTCCTGAGAGGGTGGTCAGGCACTGGAAGGGCCTGCCCAGGGAGGTGGTGGAGTCACCATCCCTGGAGGGATTTAAGAAACATGTAGACGTGGCACTTCAGGGCATGCTCTAGTGCCTGAGATTGTTGAGTTGAATGTTTTGTTTTGTGTTTGGTTGTTCATTTTTTTGCGTTGTATTTTTTTTTTTTTGTAGGTTGGGTGTTTTGTTTTGTGTTTGGTTGTTCGTTTTTTTGCGTTGTATTTTTTTTTTTATATGGTTGGACTCGATGATCTCAAAGGTCCCTTCCAACCATGAAGATTCTGTGATTCTACTTGGGAAGACAAATGCCATAACTCCAAATGACCCCCACTTCTATCTTCCTCTCAGCTTTATATACTGAGCATGATGTCATATGGTATGGAGTATATCTATGCTCAGTTGGGGTCAGCTGTCCCAGCTGTGTGTCCTCCCAGCTTGTTGTGCCCCTCTCTCTCCCACCAGCCTACTCGCTGGTGGGACAGTGTGAGAGCAGATAAGGCCTTGAGCGCCCAGCAACAACCAAAGCCACCAGTGGGGCTATCAACAGTATCCCCATCCCAAACCCAAAACATAGCACTACCCCAGCTGCTAGTAAGAAAGTCAACTCCATCCCAGCCAAAACCATGACACTACGGTAATTACTCTGAAGAATCAGGCACTACATTTCTGAAATTGAACGCCCACAATTCAGTGATAACTTGTGATTATTCTTTGTGATTCAATTTTCTACCTGGAAGATACAAATAATTCCAGCTTCTCACCTACCCCGGCTTTTGCAATGTGAAAATTCATTTCATTGCATCAGTGAAATACTGCCACAGTAAGATCCATAAAATAGCCCACAAACAATTTATTAATTCTGTTTTCAGAGAAAGATTAGAACAATGTGCTCTAAATGAGACATGGAACACACGTTTGACAGTGAAGAGAAAGTAAATGATTCAATACCTGCCTGTCACTGGAGGGTGTGTGGAGTCCTGTACTGATTGAGACAGCAGCCCTACAGAAACACCCTTATAACATATGTTCCTGAGCATGCTGGCTTACAATATAGACCACAAAAGATTTGATTTAGGCGACCTAACTTGGCATTTCCTACTTTATTAGTATTAGTTTTGCCACCAAATAATACTCTCTTCTAATACAAGTTTCAGTCTTAGATAAACCATTGAGTTGGGACTCGGGTTGCTTTTGTTCTTTTCCAGTATCTGCTGCTGGGTCCTGGGAAGTGAATTCTTTCTCTACCTGTGTTTTCCTTTGTATAAGATAAGAATATAGGACCTTTTCTCCAAATCATTGGAAAAAAGATAATTTCAGCAAACACTAAATTTGTGAGTTTTTAGGTGGTTTTGTCCAGACTATCTAGAGTGACTTAGTTCTCATCTAGATCTTTAAAAATGGTATTTATTGCAATAAAATTTGGTCTTGGTAATGAAAAACAGGGTTTATTTTGGTTTGTTTTGTTTTTCTCTGAATGGGTCTCCCAGCTGTGGGACACGGGGGAGAAGAGTTGCTGTCTGTCTCTCTCCTCCTTCAAGAGCCAGCGGTGTGTCTACTGAGACCTATGTGTTCCTTTCTACATCTGCTATCATTTTAAAAACATCTTTTTATCATAGCAAATACAGCTCCCCAGAACTGCTTTGTGTTAATCTAAATCCCCTCCCCCTGCTTCCAGGTTCCATGGGAAGCTCTTCATTTACTCACCCACCTTTGCCCAGTGGTGCCTCATGCAGCGAGACAGTCAAGCTGCTGATGTGTCCCTCAGCTGGGCTCCATTTCTGAGCAGCAGTGGTAACTGCAGCAGAGAAGGCTATTTCTTAGACTTTTGAAAATACATTGTGTTTTTTTATGTAAATATCTGTGTCCAGTTTTGGGCCCCTTCCCACAAAAAAGATATTGAGGTGCTGGAGCGGGTCCAGAGAAGGGGCAACGGAGCTGGTGAGGGGTCTGGAGAGTAAGTCTGATGAGGAGAGGCTGAGGGAGCTGGGGGTGTTCAGCCTGGAGAAGAGGAGACTGAGGGGAGACCTTCTCATGCTCTAAAACTCCCTGAAGGGGGGGTGTAGAGAAGCGGGGGTCGGTCTCGTCTCCCAGGTCACAGGAGATAGGACAAGGGGAAATGGCCTCAAGTTGTACTACGGGAGGTTTAGATTGTAGATTAGGAAACATTTCTTCACCGAAAGGGTTATCAAGCATTGGAATGGGCTGCCCAGGGAAGTGGTTGAGGCACCATCCCTGGAGGTGTTCAAAAGACAGGTAGACATGGTCCTCAGAAATATGGTTTAGTAGTTTTTGTTTCCTGTTTCTTATTTATTTTTTTGTCAGAGTTAGGTTGATGGTTGGACTAGATGATCTTTAAGGTCCCTTCCAACCTAGACAATTCTATGATTCTATGATTCTATTGTTTTAATAAATGTTCCATCAATGAGTTAATACAGTACAAAGGTAATTGTTCTTGATATTTTAATACCAAATACTTTTTTTGGGGGGAAATAAGTGAATGGCTTTTTGAGAACAACTCTTACCTTATCACCTAACATAGGTGTGATGTATTATGTATGGTCACAGGAGATAGAATCATTCAGGTTGGAAGAGACCCTTGGGATCATCGAGTCCAACCATCAACCCCACTCTCCAAAGTCCTCCCCTACCCCATATCCCCCAACACCACATCTGAACGACTCTTAAACACATTCAGGGACGGTGACTCAACCCCCTCCCTGGGCAGCCTGTTCTGGTGGCTGAATTTTGTTGAATATTGTTTATAATTGTTCATAGCACAGTAAACACTGAGGTGAGCGCCATTATTTGGAATCGATTTAGTAGATAACCCACAAATAATTTCAAGGAAGCATAGACAAACAATATGAAATAGGAGTAGGAATTGCCATGAGAAACTGGATTTACAGGATTATAGGGAAGTCTCAATGAGCTTAATGCTACACAAACACACATGGATTTACAGGATTATAGGGAAGTCTCAATAGGCTTAATGCTACACACACACCCCTATCTACTGGAAATTTGTTTCTGTAAAGAAATCAGTTAAAAATTTACTTGGGATTTGACTCATTGGAAACCCATGCTACCACTGAATATTCTAGTGTAAAATTAATGTATCTGAGAATTTTATACACATAGCATCTGGCTCGTAAAGATTTAGAAAGGCAGTACAGTCTTATTCCTCTCCTGTATGAAAGCTTGTTTTGTATGTAAGGAGAAATGTTTGCTCATTATGTGTTTAATATGTGAAATGCTAGAACTAAATTTAAGGAAAGGGCAATTGATTCATTTCTTTACAAGCCTAGAAGAAACCTATAATTTGAAAAGACTTTTCTCTCCAAGAAGGTAGAGTACATGGTTAAATCTCATTCACCTGAAAATCAGTCCCAATTGGCTTAATTAAATTTCTGTATGTACGTATGCCATTTGCAGAAACTGCTGAACCAGCTTTGTGCTTTTGCTGCATTTCTTTGTCAAAATGACCCAAACCTTTTTCTTGTTGCTTCTGTGTATGTTATACTTGTTTATAACCTTACCTCATGCTGTATGCTTTGTACAAGAACCTGATTGTCTTGGCTTTTTCCATTCTTTGCTTCATTAATGCTCTCCCTATCCAGATGTTTTGGGTATGTATACAAGCTTGCAAATTACTTTTCCTGCTGTTTTGTGTTCAGTGCTTTATTGTACCTCACACAACCACCGTGTGTTTCTGGTAACTGGCTCACTGAGAGACAAAAGCCAATCCTGTACTGTGCTGCTAAGTATTTCTTTTAGAAAATCTTGCTGGTTTTCGTTATTTATTTTCAAGTAATGAAAAAAAAATAAGTTGAGATTGACAAGTAAACGCTAAAGATGAGGTTTCCCACTGTACATTTCTAATCTGTGTGCACCTAGTCTGCATATTCTAACCAGCCAGGGGAATGCTGATGTGATGATGCTGTCATTGTCTGTGTGGTAAGTCGATGGCAGTCAAATGGCTGGGAATATTTTGATTTGCTTTGTATGTGCATATGCAGTAACCTGTCAGGCATTACGTGCACCCAATTTGCATGTGCAATTGAGTGCCTACCTTTGGAAAATTGCCTCTAGAAAATGTATAGAGCTCCCATTTCCATCATTAGGTTGATACCCCAGAGTTTTGTTTTCTGAAAGTGAAACATAAATGCTTGAAGAAACATTATTGGATTATCAGTGCACATTTCAGCCTTGTGTTTTTATTTTCTTGATATCTGTGTGAAAAGCCAGTTGAATGCTTGAAACTATGGTAACAATTTATTTTCTATGTGTGCATTATAGATATATGATATATACATTTTTTAATGTATATATTATACATTATATATATATGATAACGTTATTAGTATTCTCCATGTTTGGTAATTTAATGACAGTTGTTATATATGATAAGTTTCAAGTAAATGCTTCCCTGACTATAAATTAAAAATAACCTTATAAGAGTGCTAGCTAAGCTTCTTAAAAATCCTCCCCTTCTGACAGAGGAATGGAACAGGAATGTAAAATTAGGATTTGACTAAAAGCGAATTTTCATTGCAAAGTCTCGAGGATCTAATACGGTTCAAAAAGAAGAAGAAAGGTGTTCAATGTGTTACGGAAAATCTTGAGCATCCCTTTACCAAGAGAGCTGGGACAAATGTCCAGAGCTCTGACTTGCAGGCATTAAACGATCAGACAGGGTAAAATCATCTGCTAAATCTGCAGCTGCCTTGAACCAGAATGCTGGGATACAGCAGCCAAGAGGTTTTTGGTTACCATGAGGATGTGGCTACACATCTTTTTACACACAGATGGGGAAAGCCTGGCATGAGGATCCTGAACCTGTTACAATTTATCAGCCTCGTGTCTTAAAATGCTCTTTTATCCTGCTGGCCTAGCCTTGATTTTGTTAACTTCCAAGGTCAGAGTCTCTCTAATGAATTCTCCAGGTAGTTCTGCATTAGAAATTTGGTACTAACTTTCCAATATTCTAACTTATGAATACTTTTTTGATACACTATTAGCAAAGTGTTTTGATGAAACTTCCCGAGTGGTTCCAAAGGACATAAGGAGAAAAAAAAAATAATTCTTGATTTCTGCAAATTAGAGATTGCTCTCAGCAACATGTCACTATGTTTTTCATGGCACTGCACTGAAATACATAAGATTGATAACTATCTTGAAGCAAAGCATGTGCTATAAAGAAAGCAATATAGCAATGCATTAGCATAATTTTTTAAGGTCACAGATTTCTGTATAACAACTAAGATACCTGGACAGTGTAATTAAATATTTTTGGCAAGTTAGCCGTTTGCCTAAGAATATGGTTTGCTTCCCTTAAAATTATTCACACCTGTAGGTTGAATTGATCCAGTATTTTTTCTTTCTCCTAGGCGCATGGAACTGATAAAAAATTGATGCCTGTCTCCTCATTTTATCCAAGACTAAGGGTTTGGGTTGTTGAAGCAGAATGCCAAGAAATCTGGGTTCATTTCTGTTCTCTGCTGACAGGGGCAGGAACTCATAACTTCCATCAGCGTGACAGGGCTATGATCACCTTGATGACGGTTGCCAGTCGGTCCTGCTGAGTCTTATGCACTTTGCAGAATAATTAAACTTTCCCTGGAGAACGAACTGGCATCCACGTGTTTTGCCTCCCACTCCAGGCATCAGGCTGCAGAGTCAGTGTCTCTCCCACTCAGTGAATACGCAAACGTTTTGCGAGGGGCACACCATCCGCAGGAGGAGTTGAACAGCCAGCCATGGAGTGGTTCCACATCCTACCTCTGAGAAAGCATGAGCATTTTTGTTCATGTTTGTTCTGAGAGCCACCAAGCTGGGGAGGGGCCTGGAGAACAAGTCCTATGAGGAGAGGCTGAGGGAACTGGGCATGTTTAGTTTGGAGAAGAGGAGGCTGAGGGGAGACCTCCTTGCCCTCTCCAACTCCCTGAAAGGAGGGTGTAGAGAGGCAGGTGTTGGCCTCTTCTCCCAAAGGACGAACGACAAGACCAGAGGAAATGGTCTGAAGTTGGGGCAGGGGAGATTTAGATTAGATATTAGAAAGAACTACTTTACTGAGAGAGTGGTCAGGCGCTGGAACAGCCTGCCCAGGGAGGTGGTGGAGTCACCATCCCTGGAGGGATTTAAGAAACGTATAGACATGGCTCTTCAGGGCCTGCTCTAGTGCCCAAGGTTATTGGTTTATGGTGAGGTGTTGAGTGTGGGGTTTAGTTGGTGGGTGCGGTGTTTTTGGTGGGCGTTTGGTGTGGTGTGTTTTGTATTTGTTTGGTGGGGTTTTTTTTGTTTGGTTTTTTTTTTTTTTTTGTGGTTGGACTCGATGATCTCAGAGGTCCCTTCCAACCACTAAGATTCTGTGATTCTGTGATTCTGTGAAACCTAAGGAACACTTACTTAGTGTCTACGTCTGGACCAGAGGTGTAAAAGCCTGTAGGACTGCCCTGAGCAATGAGGCACGGTGCAGAAATACCCCCGTTCCTGCAGCCTGATGTGATGATACCCATTGTGAACTATGCAGAGACACTTGCTTGGTCAGTCCTCTGGGCAAAATCGATGTGAGGCTGCTTCTTTGTCCATTCTTCCTCCCTGGCAGAGTGTAGGGGAGCTGAAGGATGGAGGCAGTGCTACGCTGCTGCCTGACACCCGGAGTGGCCGCGGTTCCACCTGGCACTGCTGCCTCAGTGCAGTTCTCCTGTGGGCAGTGCCCATCCACTCGTGTTTCTGCTGCAGCCCACTGATTTCAGGGTTTGCTATTCATATAGACATTATATGTATATATGGTATAAGTTAAAATTCGCTTCCAGTTTGAACCTGGCACAAGAGGCATCGTTCCATGAATGCTATCGTTCTGCTAGCCCGGAGAAATAAGGAAGTAGACATTTTCATGTGCTATTTAGTATTTTCAAATGACGCTGGTTTATATTTTCAGATATTTACAGTATTGTATTTCAGGAGATGTTAGTCCATTATAAACAGATCTTGGTTATGTTGAGGTTTCTAAACATCACGTTGTGTCTGGAAATACCACTGGGATGTGTGCACGCGTTCGAGGCCATCTGAGTTCTGTCTACCCTGAGCCTCAGCAGGCAGAAAGAGGAAAACCCTGTTTTCCTGCAGCACCTCACCCCCCAGCTCCCCTCCAGAGGCTCCCCGAGGGGAGCTGCAGGCAGAGCAGCAGGCAGGCTCCTCTCCTCCTGCCTTGTCCCTCGCAGGAGCCCCATCTGTTCCGCGTGAGTAACACATGCAGCCACTTTCCCTGGAAAATATTGTCATCCTCCCACTCCCACCCTCCCCTTTTATGTAACAAGCTAGTGGCTAAGGGATTTGGTTGAGGCCAGGAAATGTGAGTATACACACAAAACTACATTTACATTAGAAATTTCTTTATGTAACAAGCTAGTGGCTAAGGGATTTTGGTTGAGGCCAGGAAATGTAAGTATACACACAAAGCTACATTTGTGTTAGAAATTTGATTAAAACACCTGTAATCCAGGTGTCTTCTGCATCATTGCTTGCGGACTAAGTGGAGCAATTATTCCTTTTTAGTTGCTTATGTTCCTCTCCAAGGCTTTTTCCTTCTTAGCTGGGTAGGCTGGAGGGGAGGCACAGAGGCTCCTGCTCCCCACCAGTGTGGGGTGGGACCCCTAATTCTTTGGGGACAGCAGGAGGCTGGGGAAGGGATGGAGCCAGCTGCCCTCTGCGCAGCACGTCCCGGCTCTTGGCTCCTGCCTCCCCAGGGCAGCCTTGGTGCTTGAGGGGAGGAAAGGGTAAGATGAGAAGAAAAAAGCCACGTGCTTTTGTACACGTGGGGTTTCTTATTGGCTTGCTCCAGGCAGCTCACACACCACGTAGCTTTCTGGATCCCCCTGGGTAGCACCTTGGTCTGTCCAGTTTGTATTTAGGCAGCAGAGGCATCTATCTAACGCCGTCTGGGACAGCCTGCTGTGGCAACTACCTGCCTTCTGGTTACTGCAGTACCTGATGGAGCACTTACTGAAGTGCTTTTTGCCCAAAATACAAGCATGTGTACACACACATGCTCACAAATTAAAATTTAAAAGTTTAATTCTGTCAGTCAAGCTCATGATTTACTTCTTAATCAAGAGGAGCGTGGGCACAACTCAACAGTCATTGCTTCCCTTTTGGTTTTCTTTTTTCGTTTTCTTGGATTTCACATACAGCCTTTAGCCATTTCTCAGGTGTTTTTCTGTTAAAATACTTTCTATGGGCCTTTAAGGAGGATATATGGCACATTTGTTTCTAATGCCTTTGTTTTGGAATTCCTGAGGCTGCTTTAAACTTCTCGTTTCTTTAATTATGTTCATGGGATTTAGTGATTAATTATTTTAAAGTAAGTGTGCTTGTATAAACGAATTAGCATAAGAAGAATCATGGCTGCTGATGTCTCTTCTCCTTAATTTATAAAATTGTTTGAAAGCAATTTGTGCAAGGTGTTGCTAATCAGTTTTGTATGACATGCATTGAAAGACGTATGTTCTTTTCACGCTATACTTTCACTGAATTTCACTGAATTTTTAGAGTTGGAAGGGACCATAGAGAGCATCTAGTCCAACTCCCCTGCTGAAGCAGGATTGCCTAGAGCTTGTCAGAGCATGTTACTCAGGAGCATCCAGGGGGGTCTTGAAAATCTCCAAGGAAGGGGACTCCACACCCTCCCTGGGCAGCCTGTCCCAGGGCTCTGTCACCCTCACCGTGAAGAAGTTTCTCCTCATATTTGAGTGGAACCTCTTCTGTTCCAACTTGTGCCCGTTGCCCCTCGTCCT
>NW_015090775.1:3757139-3792693 GCF_001431845.1 Calidris pugnax | reverse complement strand
CCACAAGAGCACACTGCTTGCTCATTGTCATTTTGCTGTCCACCAGGACCCCCAGATGTTTCTCTTCAGAAGTTGTCTCCAGCAGGTCCACCCCTAACCTGTATCGGTGCCTGTATTATTCTTCCCCAGGTGTAGGACCCTACACTTTTCCCTGTTGACCCTCATGAGGTTCTTCTCTGCCCAGCTCTCCAGCCTGTCCAGGTCATGCTGGATGGCAGCACAGCCCTCCGGGGTGTCAGCCACCCCTCCCAGTTTGGTACCATCAGCAAACTTGCTGAGGATACACTCTGTCCCCTCCTCCAGGTCACTGATGAATGTATTGAACAGCACGGGTCCAAGTGTTGACCCCTGGGGGACACCACTGGTTCCAGGCTTACTTCTGTAATATCAGGAGCTCCGTTAAGAAAAAGAGAATGCTTTGTCTCTGTGGCTGTTGCAATCCAAGTAATAATTTAAAAATCTGTTTTTAGGAACAAAACAGTGCCACAGATACCAAAGAGATGTAGACAAGATCAGATTGATTAGGGTATTAAACTTGTCCTGTACTCACTTGACAGTATGTGAACGTCACCATTCCTGCTGAAGATCAAAACCTCTTTGCTGTGTATAAGCAATATTTTGTGGTTTCTCATTTGGCCTTTGCAGGCCAGAAGTGTGACCACTTCGTGTCACATCCCCATCACGAAACTGCTATCTCCTCAGGGTCTTCCTAAAACATACTGCTGCTGTGGCCACTGCTCGGCCAAGCTGGGTGTCCCAGTGAGTTCTGGCTGCTACACATGCTTTCTGCCCAGGTCTGAAGGAGGGCTGTGTGTCTCCAAGTGTGTAGAGTAGAAATGTTCTTTTACCATGGCACTGTATAAGTGACCCTAAATTCCATCACAGTTCCTCTGTTATTAATGAATTGATGTAGGTGCAATGTAGTGTTGCTGTGGTTTTGCCTTTACTTGAGGTGAGATGATTCTAATGAACTGTTAAAGATTTTTGCTGGAAATTCACTTTTAAGGTCCGACTGGTGTAAAGAGTATTTGTCTGCCCTATAATGGGATAAGCCATTTCCTTGTGCTCTCATTGCACTGAATTTCTGTCTATTTCAGAGTACAGTAGGGATATTTGGAATTAATATATGGGAGTGAGTTTAAATGTGCAATATTTAAAGTTGGCTGGGAGATGTGACCTTGTTTCTTAGAGCACAATAGACCCTCTATTGTATGGAATAAATAATTGAGTGCTCTTGCCATTTAAAATATGTTCCCTTTCTTATTAATGAGGAGGCCATATCAAATAGATTGTCAGGGTCACTTCAAAATTTGATAGCTTGTTTCTGGTTTGGAGTGTTGTTAGCTGGGCTGCCAGCATTTCATGACGATTGTCACAGTAAATTTAATTGTTTATGCCTCTCATTATGACTGGCAAACAGGATTTATTGGAGTTAACTGTTACACCTCTCCAGTACATCAGAAGGGACGTTATTATAAATAGATGATATTCACGGAGGTGGGAAGATTGTTAAGCTCTTACTGTGCTGCTTTGAAGATGCCACACAGTTATTGTTCTCAGCTCTCTATTTTAACTACCAGTGACATTTGTGTTCCTATCCCCATGTGACATTGAGGATTCTTTGCTTACTTTGGTCAAAAGTCTGAGAGAAACTTTCTGTTGAGTATCTTGTTGGGAAAGAATCTTTTGAGACCTGTTGCTAAATAAAGAAGAAAAGCAAAGCTGCGGCAGCAGATAAAGCCTTTGTTGTCTAAGAAGAGAAGCTACTATTATTTGAGTAACTGCAACAATCTTGGGTGTAGTAAAAAGTTAGAATACAAGGAAGATTTCAAGCAAAGTGAAGGCTTTTCTAGAAGCTAAAGAAGTACTGTAAGGGACAGGAAATCAGAACCTCTTCAGCAATCTCTGTGGCATTTTTTTCCATCCATTCCTGCCTGGAGAGGTAGAGGCACAACGTACTAGTCCCTCAGCCAGTCATCATGCCAGTGTAGTTCCTTGAACTTTTCTCCTATAGCCAAGTTAAGAAATGTAAATACTAAAATACTTTTTAATTGATGGAAAAGATATCTCTCCATCTTCCGACTCAGGTAGAAACTATTGGTTCGTAGTTACCAGCAATTATTGCCCTGGGTATGTTTCACAATAGAAGATACCTTGAGGCATTCTCTGTCCTGGCAAAGGGTTGTTTCAAAAAATACAGCAGGAACTCTAGTTCACAGAGATATATTCTATACTGGCAGAAAAGTGCTTCCAGCAGTGTAGCAAATACTGCTTCCCCAGACGAAATTATGATACCCTGGCAAAAAGACAGATTTTGCTGGTTATAAATTGTCTTGAACGAGGGTTTTTAGCAGTCTGGAATGGTCTTAAAATGATACATTAAGGGATGTTGTTATTCTGACTGAAGTGTTGAGCCTGGTTTGAAATTGCAGGAAAGCAATCCAAGCTCATCATCAGAACAGTGTGACAAATTCTCTCTGATATGTTTATTCTGTTTGTCATTTGGACTCAAATTAGGGATAGGCTATTGACTATCTTCTACTAAATCACTGAGACAATGGTATGCAGTCATTCCAACAATATCTCTGTGTAAGGAAGTTGCAGAAAATGTACTCGTGAACGTGCCAAGAATCGTCAGAAGTTCTGTCTTCAAAACTGTGGCCCTAATTGAGGCAGCAGCTGGGCCCCAGGGCTTTTATCTCCACACTGGAGAGCCCGCAGCAGCACACCCTGCCCGTCCCACAGCCTTCCTGCTGGAAGAGACTGATGCTGTGCACGAAGCCAAAATTTGACATAACTGCAAACAGATGAAAGTGATCTCTAATAGATCCAAAGCAATGTCAGCCTACTCCCATGAGAGAGCATCACGTTCAGATTTTTTTGGACGGCCGTGTAAGACGTTAAAATGATCATAGTAGTCACCGAGTCATTTGAACCCAAAAGACTTTGAGCTAAATGGAGAATTTCTCTTGGAAATTTTGCAACCTTATCATGGTACCAAATGTAATCAGTCGCTGTTCTAAGATAACAAAAATAAATCTCTTCACACCACTTGAAAGAGACCATCAGCTACAGAAAGCTCTCTCTGGTCAGATCAGATAGGCTGTGGTTTCCAGCAAATGTAACGCTTGTGCCAGCGTAATAGATAAAATGCTGATAGTGTAATTTCAAGAAACTCTCTAATAGATAAGTTTTTGGTAGCTCTCGTTGATATTTAAGTTTCTACCGGTTATCTTCTAATATTTACTTTGAATGGGCTAGGATCTAATCTGGTTTCTGTTCATGGAGTATGCATAGCCTTTCAAGGGAAACCCATATGAACTACAATCTTGTCTAGCGCTGTAACTTCCTTTAGAGGCTCGCACAAATCACCCAACTACAATCTTGTCTAGCGCTGTAACTTCCAAATCACCAAACTGCTGTAATTTCTCTGTGAAGTCAGCCCATAGCAAGAGCTGATCAGGAATATGTGAGGAGGACTTTGCTATTACAAGCTTTAGTTTTATTTCATTCGGGAATGAAACAGTTTCTACATCACTTGTGGAAGCGGATGCGTCCCATCTGCCTTGGAGTGGTGCGCTCTGCAAACTGCTGCCAGTCAGGCACGGTGCTGAGAAGCTGGCCGGATGAGTTACCAGACAATAAAATGATTTTTTTCTGGGAAAATCACCTTTCCAGAACTTCTGGGGTTGTGAGGAAGATGCCATTGCATTATTTGGATTATTGACTTAATTTTTTTCAAGAAGTGTTTTACATAGTCATCAAATTTTTAATATGGTATCATACTGAGGCCAGCATATAAAGGAAACTCTGTTTTCCAGAGCTTTGATAAGTTGAAGTATGTAACAGATTTAGACTGGAGATTAGGAGAGGGTTCTTCACTGTGAGGGTGGTGGAGCACTGGAACAGGTTGCCCAGGGAGGTGGTTGAGGCCCCTTCCCTGGAGATATTTAAGGTGAGGCTCGATGAGGCCCTGGGCAACCTGGTCTAGTTGGGGGTGTCCCTGCTGACTGCGGGGAGGTCAACTAGATAACCTTTGGAGGTCCCTTCCGGCCTGGACAACTCTATGACTCTAAGTAAGTGGAAAACCAGGAGGTTCTGCTTGTATAGACACCTCAGTAAGTCTTCATGCCTCGCTCAGGCACTCCAGTTTGAGAACATGGATTTCAATGTAAGATGAACATCTGAGCTGCAATGACTCACATGGAGGGGATTAGCGGCACAGTAAGATCACCATGGGATGTAGTAGTTCCTTACGTGCATGGACTGGGGCCCTGTCAGAAGGTACCTCTCTAGGCTGGGGTGGGAGGAAGCAGTGGAGGTGAGAGGCAGGCAGAGGTGCCTGCAGGGGCAAGGGACGGGGCAGAACGCTCTGGTTAACGTTGTGTTTGTTTCCCCAGCGCGCCGGGGCCAGCACGGCCAACGGGCGGCCCGAGGAGCAGCCACACACCAGCCTGCCACATTTGCACATTGCTTTAAAACTAATTGCGTTTTAATATTTTCCTAAGTCTGATTTTCTCCTTATCTGCAGCTGAAGTTCAAAGTGAAATCGAACGGATTTTTGAATTAGCAAGGACACTGCAGTTGGTGGTGCTTGATGCTGATACCATTAACCACCCAGCTCAACTGAGCAAAACCTCTCTGGCTCCCATTATAGTATATGTAAAGATTTCTTCTCCTAAGGTAAATGTTTTACTGATATTCGTGCTGTTTCAATCTTTTTTTTCTCTTATTTTTGGTCATAGATGGAGATAATCCCATGGCCTCATGAAAGTTCAGAGCTGTGTACCGCTATTGCTTTCCTTTGGTTGGTGAAATAATATTAATCAAAAAAGGATCCTAGCTTAGATCTGGGGTTAATAAAACCCATTTTGGAAAAGATGCTGTAGCTCCAATGGATTTTTAAATTGGGTGCTTTTACTATCAATCACATAAGTAATGCTAGCAGTTTGTTAGATCAAAATACTACAGAAATGAAAGGAAGGTCCCTTCCAACCTAGAAGATTCTGTGATAATATCAGAGTGCTAGGTAAGCTTTATGTCTCCTGGTAGTGTACTCTTTCGTTCTGTAAAAAAATAAATACATTCACAGACCCTGTAAAGAGGCATTTGAAAGAGAAGAATGAACTATGAGAAGAGGATTCAGTAGAACAATTAAAGAATTTCAACAAATAAAAGCAGAAGGAGCAGGAGGGGAACTTACTAGTGCTCGTAACAGGGAAGGGGATGTTGGGAAGTAAATGAGAATGAGCTTGTTCTGGTTGTAAACAGCGTGGGGAATGCTCCTCAATCCAGCAAAAGGAGAATTGGATCTGTTGAAGTGGACAGTTAAAAATGTAAATGTTTTAAGTGGTTATATACGTACACTTAAGTCAAAATCTGCTCACTTTTGTTAATGTCTTATTTTTCACAGGTTTTACAGAGGTTAATAAAATCTCGAGGGAAATCTCAGGCCAAACACCTTAACGTTCAGATGGTGGCAGCTGATAAACTGTCCCAGTGTCCTCCCGTGAGTTACTGTTAATTTATGCCTCCTCTTTGAAAGGTGCCTTCCTTTTCAAGCAGGAGGTTAATTACATAATTTCTGGGGATGTTTGCCCTCTTCTGGCCGTGTTTCACTATTGCTTTTTTGCAGAATGTCTCCTGAGGTCTCTGGGCTCCGCACACGAGTGCAGGGCACCACAGCCCCAGGCCCAGGCAGTTCTTAGGGGGTGTGCTGAGTATGTTCACCACTCAAAGAAGCTGAGCATTTGCTTTACTTGATAATTCTTTTTGGGTCACTGGTCTTAAAAAATGAAAAATGAGCCCTCTTAGTGACTGTGCTTTATCTCTGGCTGGTGGTTTGGGGAGCTCCCTTTGGGATGTGTCACCACAGCCCCTCACCGCTGGCGTTCTTGGTCACAGTT
Source organism: Calidris pugnax (assembly GCF_001431845.1). NCBI lineage: Eukaryota > Metazoa > Chordata > Aves > Charadriiformes > Scolopacidae > Calidris > Calidris pugnax. The sequence goes on along the minus strand of NW_015090775.1, from coordinate 3,786,787 downwards.
CTGGCAAAGAGCTGTGGGGTATTGCATAGCTGAGAGTCCTGCAGTTCCTCTGTTGATGTGCACTGAAGCAAATTCTTGCAGCTTCCACCTATAAAGTGGTGATGATGAGACCCCAGCTGTGTTATAAACAGCAAGTGTTCTTGCCTGCATACTGCACTGCCAAGAGGTGGGTAAGAGACCAGAAGATGAACGTTCCACTCAGTTGCAGATACAGGAGATTGCTGTCCTTACGGAGCTGAGTGAGAGGAATGTTGGTGGAGCACTGGAACAGGTTGCCCAGGGAGGTGGTTGAGGCCCCTTCCCTGGAGATATTTAAGGTGAGGCTCGATGAGGCCCTGGGCAACCTGGTCTAGTTGGGGGTGTCCCTGCTGACTGCGGGGAGGTCAACTAGATAACCTTTGGAGGTCCCTTCCGGCCTGGACAACTCTATGACTCTAAGTAAGTGGAAAACCAGGAGGTTCTGCTTGTATAGACACCTCAGTAAGTCTTCATGCCTCGCTCAGGCACTCCAGTTTGAGAACATGGATTTCAATGTAAGATGAACATCTGAGCTGCAATGACTCACATGGAGGGGATTAGCGGCACAGTAAGATCACCATGGGATGGAGCAGGCAGTCTTACCTCTTTTATTAGCGGCACAGTAAGATCACCATGGGATGTAGTAGTTCCTTACGTGCATGGACTGGGGCCCTGTCAGAAGGTACCTCTCTAGGCTGGGGTGGGAGGAAGCAGTGGAGGTGAGAGGCAGGCAGAGGTGCCTGCAGGGGCAAGGGACGGGGCAGAATGCTCTGGTTAACGTTGTGTTTGTTTCCCCAGCGCGCCGGGGGGAGCACGGCCAACGGGCGGCCCGAGGAGCAGCCACACACCAGCCTGCCACATTTGCACATTGCTTTAAAACTAATTGCGTTTTAATATTTTCCTAAGTCTGATTTTCTCCTTATCTGCAGCTGAAGTTCAAAGTGAAATCGAACGGATTTTTGAATTAGCAAGGACACTGCAGTTGGTGGTGCTTGATGCTGATACCATTAACCACCCAGCTCAACTGAGCAAAACCTCTCTGGCTCCCATTATAGTATATGTAAAGATTTCTTCTCCTAAGGTAAATGTTTTACTGATATTCGTGCTGTTTCAATCTTTTTTTTCTCTTATTTTTGGTCATAGATGGAGATAATCCCATGGCCTCATGAAAGTTCAGAGCTGTGTACCGCTATTGCTTTCCTTTGGTTGGTGAAATAATATTAATCAAAAAAGGATCCTAGCTTAGATCTGGGGTTAATAAAACCCATTTTGGAAAAGATGCTGTAGCTGCAATGGATTTTTAAATTGGGCGCTTTTACTATCAATCACATAAGTAATGCTAGCTGTTTGTTAAATCAAAATACTACAGAAATGAAAGGAAGGTCCCTTCCAACCTAGAAGATTCTGTGATAATATCAGAGTGCTAGGTAAGCTTTATGTCTCCTGGTAGTGTACTCTTTCGTTCTGTAAAAAAATAAATACATTCACAGACCCTGTAAAGAGGCATTTGAAAGAGAAGAATGAACTATGAGAAGAGGATTCAGTAGAACAATTAAAGAATTTCAACAAATAAAAGCAGAAGGAGCAGGAGGGGAACTTACTAGTGCTCGTAACAGGGAAGGGGATGTTGGGAAGTAAATGAGAATGAGCTTGTTCTGGTTGTAAACAGCGTGGGGAATGCTCCTCAATCCAGCAAAAGGAGAATTGGATCTGTTGAAGTGGACAGTTAAAAATGTAAATGTTTTAAGTGGTTATATACGTACACTTAAGTCAAAATCTGCTCACTTTTGTTAATGTCTTATTTTTCACAGGTTTTACAGAGGTTAATAAAATCTCGAGGGAAATCTCAGGCCAAACACCTTAACGTTCAGATGGTGGCAGCTGATAAACTGTCCCAGTGTCCTCCCGTGAGTTACTGTTAATTTATGCCTCCTCTTTGAAAGGTGCCTTCCTTTTCAAGCAGGAGGTTAATTACATAATTTCTGGGGATGTTTGCCCTCTTCTGGCCGTGTTTCACTATTGCTTTTTTGCAGAATGTCTCCTGAGGTCTCTGGGCTCCGCACACGAGTGCAGGGCACCACAGCCCCAGGCCCAGGCAGTTCTTAGGGGGTGTGCTGAGTATGTTCACCACTCAAAGAAGCTGAGCATTTGCTTTACTTGATAATTCTTTTTGGGTCACTGGTCTTAAAAAATGAAAAATGAGCCCTCTTAGTGACTGTGCTTTATCTCTGGCTGGTGGTTTGGGGAGCTCCCTTTGGGATGTGTCACCACAGCCCCTCACCGCTGGCGTTCTTGGTCACAGTTCTGGCAAAGAGCTGTGGGGTATTGCATAGCTGAGAGTCCTGCAGTTCCTCTGTTGATGTGCACTGAAGCAAATTCTTGCAGCTTCCACCTATAAAGTGGTGATGATGAGACCCCAGCTGTGTTATAAACAGCAAGTGTGATTGCCTGCATACTGCACTGCCAAGAGGTGGGTAAGAGACCAGAAGATGAACGTTCCACTCAGTTGCAGATACAGGAGATTGCTGTCCTTACGGAGCTGAGTGAGAGGAATGTTTCCATCACTTAAGTTCAAGCATCTCAGTTAAGAGACAAGTCTCCTCAGGTCCCCAAGAAGTCAATGCTAGAGACCTGCTCAGGCTCTCACAGCTGCCTTCTGGAGGACTTGTGTCTCCCTGACCAGGGAGGGATTGCAGGAAACTCACCTCCTAACTTTAGATACCTAAAATTAGACCGTGTGCCTAATCTCTTACCTAATATTTGTGTTACACTTGGAAACTGGATGATCTGTAGTACTTGTGTCTCTTACTGTTACTAGTTACTGAGTTTAGTTTGTCTTAGTTTTCTCTTAGTTATTCTAGATATGGAGATTGAATCCCTTTTCTTGCCATTCCATATTGTTCCAGTAGCTAAAAACTTCAATATTCAACCTTTCTTGCTGGATATTTGAGTTTTAAGATTTGTTCAAGCTGCCTCTTCCTATCTTCATTGACTGTTTGTGCATTCCTAAGTAGAAGTAATGAGGACCTGCTTTAGCAAGTGTAACATCAGTGTTAGTTATGATTGCCTTAAAAAAAAAATAATCCAAAAGGGTAAAATATCTTAACAAAAGTATTAGAAATGTGGTTCATTTTTGATGAATGGAAAGTCTGGTAATCACTGTCTCTAGCTGATCTCCCTTTAGCTGTTGGTTATTCTCACTGAAACCTTTCCTTTATCAGGAAATGTTCGATGTCATTCTTGATGAGAACCAGCTGGAAGATGCTTGTGAGCACCTTGCTGACTATTTGGAAGCCTACTGGAAGGCCACCCATCCTCCTAGCAGCAACCCTCCCAACCAGCTTCTCACTCGCACACTTGCAACAGCCACTCTTCCTATCAGCCCAGGTCCAAATATTAATTTGCAGGTACAGTTTTTATGCCATTTCTTCTTTTTTTTTTTTTTTTTTTTTTTTTCCCCTATCAACTTCTTCCTCTTCCAAAGCACAGTGGTGGTCTGGTATTAGAATATGCTGAAGATGTCTTACAGTTGTTGATAGGCTGCCCAGGGAGGTGGTGGGGTCTCCTTCTCTGGAGACATTCAAACCCACCTGGACACGTTCCTGTGGGACCTGCTCTGGGTGGACCTGCTTTGGCAGGGGGTTGGACTGGGTGATCTCCAGAGGTCCCTTCCAACCCCATGGGATTCTGTGAAAAACAGGCTTTATTCCCACCCCTGCACCTGTTGACTTTGGGCATATTGTGGCCTCTCGTTTCTCCTTCAACTTTAGCTTTGTATAATCACGTGAAGGTTCTCAGCATACGGAGATCCTCTCCTTTGTAGACATGATACATAGCATGAAATGAAGTCTTTAAAGGTGCTACTTCATTATAAATAGTGAGTGGCACCTTGAGGCCAATAAGATCACAGTGGGGTGTCAGTAAAATCTGTCCAAGCTCAAATACATCTTACTTACTTACTACATCTAAATTTCCACCTAAGTTCCCTATAGGCCCATAAGTCATGTATTTATATCAGTTAGAATTCATAATGATGGCTAAGAAAAATGCCTCCAGTTAGAAAATTAAAAAAAAAAAAACAAATCTGCACCCAAATTAAAATGCCAAACATTTGCTTTTTTTTTATGGTCTTGCAAAACAATTTTGTCTCCAAGAATTTATTTCCCATTAGATCACAGACTTAACAGGTTTGTTCTTTAGCAAGAAAAACGGCTTCAGCCACGTTGCAGGGTATCTCCTTCTCTTCCTTTCCAAAGCAGTCTTGACTGGAAGCTATAGCTCATTTCTGCCTTTTTTTCTGTCCTCAGAGCTGAACCCCCCTGAAAAAATTGTGAGCTGGAAGAATTTCTGAGTATGAAATTCAGTATTTTTGTGTGCAGACTTGCTAGATAAACTTTCTTTGCTATGTAGGCATGTTTGTTATTTTGCTCAAGGTTTTTTTATGCCTTTTGGGTGTGGATTTATAGTTCACTTACTCATTTTATTAACCACATTCTCTGGAGGAACTATACAGAGTTTTAATAACACTTTTCTGAATGTTTTGCTATCATCTCCTTACAAATTAACATACTTTTATTTTAAGGACTGAAAATGAGAATGTATTTGCAGTTTCACAGTTTGTTTGTAGTTCTACTAATCCAAAAGTGCTGAGCAATGGGGGTCTCTTAGGGAACTCAGAACTTCTACATTCCTTTTGCTTCCTTTCCCCATGGTACTTCTTCAGGTGACATCTCAAACCTGAGCCTGTCACCACCTCGGAATATAGTGGGTTTATTTTCTAATCCCAGTGGCTGAACCCATTCTCTCAAGAGTGTTAAGATCCTCTATTTGGAGAATTTAAAGTCTATGTCTGTGCCATGTTCGTGGGCTGCTCTGCAGAGATAAATGTGCCACCAGCCCTTTGGTCTGGAGGAGCCACGTCCACGCTGCAGAAAAGCACTGGAGTCCTTCTCCCCTGGGCCCAGAGCAGCGCCCCTTTGCCAGGAGATGTCAGAGGTTTTGTGGTTTTTCAGTCCCAGGAGTGGATTGTAACGAGGGAGTTGTGTTCCCAGCTGCCAGGGGGTGTTTTTATGGCATGATGCTGGCTGTGTGCATGGCATGGCACGAGACGCCTGAACGGGTGAGGCCTCCTGGGGCTGTTTGAAATTAAGTGGGTGAAGACCATACACCCCCTGTCTGTCTGATGGAGAGCTCTGGGGCAGGCTGTCCTCACAACTGTTCTCCAGTTTCCTCTTGCAGGGAAATCGTTGGCTAATTCCAAAAAGAAGTCTGGAGCAACATCCCACACATGTGGTACAGGATTAGGGAGCAAGCCCAGCTGAGTGTGTGGACACAGGCTTCTCTCTCTCCTCTTCCAGCTCTGCTTAAACTCCTTTCCAAGGATCGTCCCTTCCAACCCCATGGGACCTGAACACTGAAATGGGCTTGTCTCAGGCTTGCTCCATTTGAGGCAAAAAACCTTATGAGATGGGGCCATAAAATTCCCAGGCTGCAGAATGTAATCCAATTCAGAGCTCCCTACTTCCTTGAAATTACAACCTGAACACTGAAATGGGCTTGTCTCAGGCTTGCTCCATTTGAGGCAAAAAACCTTATGAGTATGAGATATAAAATTCCCAGGCTGCAGAATGTAATCCAATTCAGAGCCCTAATTGGGTCACAAACCACAAGGCAGATCTTAATCCAGATCACTGGAGTCCTTCTCCCCTGGGCCCAGAGCAGCGCCCCTTTGCCAGGAGATGTCAGAGGTTTTGTGGTTTTTCAGTCCCAGGAGTGGATTGTAACGAGGGAGTTGTGTTCCCAGCTGCCAGGGGGTGTTTTTATGGCATGATGCTGGCTGTGTGCATGGCATGGCACGAGACGCCTGAACGGGTGAGGCCTCCTGGGGCTGTTTGAAATTAAGTGGGTGAAGACCATACCCCTCCTGTCTGTCTGATGGAGAGCTCTGGGGCAGGCTGTCCTCACAACTGTTCTCCAGTTTCCTCTTGCAGGGAAATCGTTGGCTAATTCCAAAAAGAAGTCTGGAGCAACATCCCACACATGTGGTACAGGATTAGGGAGCAAGCCCAGCTGAGTGTGTGGACACAGGCTTCTCTCTCTCCTCTTCCAGCTCTGCTTAAACTCCTTTCCAAGGATCCCTACTTCCTTGAAATTACAACCTGAACACTGAAATGGGCTTGTCTCAGGCTTGCTCCATTTGAGGCAAAAAACCTTATGAGATGGGGCCATAAAATTCCCAGGCTGCAGAATCTAATCCTAATTGGGTCACAAACCACAAGGCAGATCTTAATCCAGATTGAAACATTAACTGCTCAGTGCCCCTGAAGTATAAAGGGAAAGTTACTGTCACTGACCTTGCCCATAAATCCCAATAGCCTGACGCTGCTCTGAAATGGCAGGTATTAGTTCTGAATGTATGGATTGTGCTCCTCCCCACGCACGTGTCATAGCAGAGGAGATGCATCTGGGTGTGTAGAAGTAGCATTCCCCTCAAAGCTGGTTCCAGTTTTGCATTTGTTCTCCAACCACAGCAATGACAGCTTTTATTAGTCACCATTCTATATGGAGATGCACACTTGGCATTTGACCACATGAGAATGAAAGGGTTTCACGTGTGCACCCAGTTTATGTGCCTCAAGAACAGTCATGGTTGGGAGCTATTAACAATGTGTTTACACAGCCAGAGCAGGCACTGCTTTAGACTCGGTAGCTTTTCACTTGATTCCATTTATAATTCACCTCCGTTGAGTCATTTCTGTTCACCTTGAACACATCTATTCATGTTTACAATTACTACATTCCTTTTCTGGCAAATCAGAATCATCCTGAGATCATAAAAGCAAGAAAAAAACCCCAGGAATTTGACCGCTGTTTCTGTTACCTTGTTCTCATCTGCACCATTTGTTGCTAATTGGGAGCACAGGGAGCAGCCCAGCCAGTTCCTGGGAGGGTACAGAACAAAATGCTGCCTTAGAAAATAACGATTTGTCAAATTTATCAAATTGCTGATTGGAAATATGTTGCTTCTTACAAGTCGCTGATAAAATACGGATTTGTTCCTTTCCAATTTCCTGTCATTTTAATTTTTTGGGTTGCTAGGAAACCCACCTGCCAGGATCTGTAGCTGAAGGACAAAATTTCCTCCTTCCCCCAGCTCTTTCCCACAACATACAAAGACTGAGAGAAGCCTCGTCCGTGAGCTGCCCTGGAGGCAGCCCTTATTTATAGACAGCTCTGAGCACAGGAGGGCAAACTTTAGACTAACTTGGAGAAATTCAGAACAGTCTCACAAACAAATGTCTGTATAACTCTGTTAAAAACTACTTATTTTGTGCTGATAGAGGTGATTCTGTCTTGACGTTCTTCCCCTTATGTGAGAAGGATAATTAAATTTTACCATAAACTATTTCTTAAAATTTTGCAATTAAGCTTGAAAAAGCTTTGGCTGTGCTTTGGGAATAAAAGCAAGTTAATGTAATGAAACCCCCAAATGAGTTAAATAATGCCACTTGTTCGTTTTGCAGTGATTTCAAAGTATTATGCTGGTGAAGAGTAGGTTTGATATTACCTGGTAATTTTTATTTCAGTCTTTTAATAGTGGTGGTGTGTTAGGAAATTCTTTAGGTGATAATATCACTCTCTTCCTGCTTTCCTTAGCAATGCTCTGTATTCTTCAGCTCTTAAAATTATAAAGTCAAAGTTGAATTTTTCATTACCGTGAAGAAATGGAATTATTGCTGAGAAAAACAGAAGGTCAGTGATACTATTAGTATCATAATACAAACTTCATTCATACAAGATTCAATTGCTTTTTTTTCTTACAAGAAAACCAAAACAAATCAAGTCCTTTAAAAGAGCCAAGGTTTTGTACTTTGGTTGAATCCACCTGCTCACTCCTCTAAAATCTAAAATGGCTTTTCCGTACGGGCAGTTTCCAGGCGTCTCTGACCTCTGGGCTGGTACCTGCCCTCTCCTGCCATCGCCTCCTCCTTCATTTCCCTGCAGTTTGTCCTGCTCCTGCCTGCTCTCTGCTTGTCTGGAGCGTGGCAGGCAATTCCTGCTGACTGGAATCCTCAGAAACATCACCGGAGACGTGTCACAGAATAACCTGAGTGCCACTCTCCGGGCTGATGGGAGTGAAAGGGATCGTTTGTATTATAATACTGATCTTTTCAGTACAAGTTGAATTCTGATGTTGGTTTTTTTCCTAGTTTAGATTCAAAGTGGATTGTTGTGTACTTCAATTTTATTGGTTTCATGATACTTTCTAGTTGAATTTGATATCGGGGAGGTTTTTAAAGGTGTCCTTCGTGCCTGTGAACTCACTGCTGGTTGTGATAGCAGGGATCTCAAGGAGACCAGAGGAATGACCATTCAGTCCCTGACCGTGGTGGGTCACACATTGAAGAGGAAGCACGGGTTGAACCCATCAAGAAATCCCAGCATCGCTCTTCCTCCAGCCAACACCACAACCATCGCGGTGGTGTCAGAGGCCTTTCCAGGCAAGAAACTTTTGACTCAGAAACACAAGACAGCAGAGATTCGGCGTACGTGGAGCCGAAGGAGGACTACTCCCACGAGCACGGCGACCACTACGAGTCTCACCGGGATCACAACCACCGGGACGAGTCCCACGGGAGCAGTGACCACAGACACAGGGAATCGAGGCACCGCTCCAGGGAGAGGGACCGCGAGCAGGACCACAACGAGTGCAACAAACAGCGGAGCCGCCACAAATCCAGGGACCAATATTGTGACAAGGATGGGGAGGTCATCTCCAAAAAGCGCAACGAGGCGGGAGAGTGGAACAGGGATGTTTACATCCGGCAGTAACTCCTGCCCCCGGGCAGTCTTGTGTTTCTTGGAAGTCTTGTAACGATGCCCCTTTGAAAATATCTTTGGGTTCTCCATTGCAGAACACATGGTATCCTTCTGTATGCTGGTTTGTATTGCTGTTGCTCGCACAGCAATGGCATGAAATAGAATATTCATATACTTTATTTTTTTTTTTTTTGGTTAGTGCTCTCTGAATGAGCGTGGTACAACTGCAGAGGGCCTGGTGTTGTACTGCGCCCTTTTCCAAGCTGTTTTTTGGTAGCTGCCACTTGAACAATATCTGTTGCCATCAAGGTGTTGTTAGTGTTTTTTAAAAAAAGGTACATTTGATGTTTAATAACTTCCAGTGTATTCAGCAAGCCAGACTCAGCACATAAAAAAAAAAAATCTAAAACTTTTTGTCTGCTCTGATTTTTAATTTGTATGCACTTGATTTGCATATTGATTTAAGGGCCACTATCTGTTGCTTATACCTCTGGTGGACTCCATTTGAAGACAGAATTCAGTCTTGCCTTACAGCCAGGGGATCATAAAGTCAAAATCTATTTTCTATGTACTGGTACTGTGTACTGTATATACAGTTTATAAATGTTATTTCTGCAGACACCTTCTTACTATCTAAGTTTGATCACACTGTTTTAGAGTCCTAATGCCAAGTCAGCAGATTTGCTTTTGAATTACTGGCAACTGGAACTAGCCTCATTTAGGAAATCTGTAACAGTGTTCAACCTAAATACTTCTTCTTCTGTAGCAGAAAGCTTATACTTATTGTAAATACGAGTGAGTGCTTGAGATAAAGGGTCTAACTCTTACACCTTATCCTTGCAAACCCGATTTTGCATTTTAAATTAACGGTAAAGCTAAGGAACTGACCACTAGAAATGATTCCTCTCTGTACAGGTCACAGGATTGGGATGGACACAGCTTCACTTGTTGTTCTGGTGTCAGCCCGAGGGAGCACACAGGGCAGAGGGGGGGACGTGGTGGGTGGGTGTGTGTACGTGTGCGTGTGCACGGCAGGCAGCCCGGGGGAGACTCCACTGAGGAAGACAAAGATGACTCCAGAGCCCAACAAGCCCCTTTCTTCATTCTGTCTACTCATTTAAAAATGCAAATTGCAGCGAGGGCACACGAGGGAGTTTACTGGCCCAGGTAATTGAGAAAGCATCAATCTGCTGGCTCTGTGTCGAGACTTCAGGAGAGTGAAAACCAGGCAAATGTTACTGTGAGTGTTTCACTGGAAATGTAAAATCCTTGTGTTTTAGAGTATTTGTTTTAGTAAGAAAAGTTTACACAGCTTGTGGAGAGTTATTTTGTTGGAAAAATAAATTTTTGTAGCTTCTCCACTCTCTCTACACTCGCCAGTTCCTCTGCATTCCCACTCTGCAGCCAGCTCCCGGCTTCTCCTTCACCCAAACCCTCGTGCTGCTGCTGAGAGCTTAGAAAAATGCCTGGGACAAAATACTCGTTAGAGAAAAATGCATTGAAGTCAAAGGGAGTGACCCCAGTTTGGGTTGCACTGAACACCTGGTGCACTGGTAAGTCGGGGGGAAGCCACTCTTGGTTTCACTACAGGTCCCATACCCTTGCCTCGTGTAAAAGCTGTTCTGCAACACATCTAGTCTTTGTAGTCCTTGTATGATTGAAATACTTATTGTATTTCACTGTAAATAGCACATTATATATAAAGACTGTAGTGGGATAATAATTAATTTAGCTGGAAGTTCTTTTTATTTATTATTTTAATTCTGGGAATATCAGCATTGCCTGATTTGGAATATCATTTTAGTGAAATGGATGAGATGTGTGGCAGGTGCATGTTGTCTCCAATCTCCCCTTCCAGCATCCGAGCAATTCAGTTTAAACTCTCTTCAACGTCCTTTGTCCTCCCTAGCCCTCTCCTGCCCCTCTCCCTCATGCTTTATTTGCTTTTTTTTCTTTTTCTTAACAACCTAAGAGTGTGAAATTCTGCTGTCAGGTATCTGGCTGTTCCTCCCGGTGCTGCTGACTGTTGTGGTTATTCAGGGGTATTATTTGGCTCAAAGGATGAACTGTGGGGAAGACAAGGACAAGGGTATTTTTCTAGAAATAACCTTTTTGAGCGTTTTTCTAAACGAGACTAAAAGGTTTTGTAGCCAAAGGAAGCATAGGTAAGTAGACCTGTTGTATTACTAAAGGGATATATAAGACTATATATAAACAGTGGCTTTTGATATGAGAGGATTTTCAGGGTTATCAGTGGAAAATGACATTGAAAGACTGTGCTGTTTGAATCATATCAGCTCACGTGGAAATGGAAAGAGAATGTGGAAAGTCTTGCTCTGTAGAGCCTGGCTCCAGCTGTTTCACCAGCTTCAGCAAAGGCTGCTGCTCCCTCCAGCTGTTCTGTGACAGCCGTGTCCTCCAACCAGTGATCTATGGATCCCACTTCAATACTTGGATTTTTTTTTTATTGTTCTCTTTTTACTTTTGCTCCAGAGAGTGTTTATTTTCCACCTTTCTTAAAGTATTCTTAAGAAATGTTTGGCAGAATTACAGAGCACTGAGTACTGTATGAAAACCATGCAGTAGGTGGGCATATATAGACAAAGAAATGAGGAAATGAAGAGCATAGCCCAAGCCCTAGTATTGAAGTATGGCCTATAGATTGATGTATGGAATGGAAATATCGCCAAAAAAGGCATGGCCCAACCCAACTAATGAGAGAATCATGTTTTGTATAGTCCTACTAATTATGTATAGACACCATACTAACACATGCATTCTTACAGACTCACTCAGTAGGTTATTAGATTTGTTAAGAGACTTTCCTTCAGTTGCTGTTTTAAGAGTGACAACTATTTGTAATGTGAGCTTGTACTACACATATTGCACAATCCCACCTGCCTGCTGAGCACTACTTTGAAAAGCACTTTAACAGAATTATTTCAATAAGAAGCTTTAAAAAAATACTCCAAACTGGAGGACATATCAAAGAAGAAATGTGAAGAAATGTCTTTGCAAAATTTTGCCAACAGAAAGTTTTAATATTCTTGTTTGCAATAGGCTATGAATGAGTTCATATTCCTGTATCTGGTTTTGGGAGCTTTGAACCTGAAGAATGGGAGAGGTCCCAGTGAGCACCAGAGTCTTATGTACGTTACAAAACAACCTGTAAAATTGCTATTCAAATGAGCTAACAAGATGCTAAAACCAGTGAGATGATAGCAGGAAAGAAAGCTGAAATAGTTAAGCGATACATAGGTCTTGTCATCTCTCACTTTCTATTTTTCTAAAGAATTTGGAAGTATAAAGTATATGGAAGCAATGGGAAGCACTGAACATTTCCGTGTGTATATGGTAGATGTTAACCTTATTTTTGTATGTGGTTTCAAATGCAGCAGCCCCAGTCTGTCTGCTATCAGCTGGGTGGGAAGAGGGAATTCTGGAGGAGGGGCTGGAAGGGGTGAGAGCAACAGCCTCCCGAGCTGCTGAGGGACAGGGGAGTGGGGAGAAATGAGCAACAGGTTTGTGCTCAAAGGCAGCAGTTAAGAGATTGAAAAAAAACTATTTTTAAATCCATCAATAAATTAATGCCTAGAAATTAAAAAATTTTACAGATCCATAAAACCCTCTTCTAGAATACTCACGAATTCAGCGTGTCTGGCATCAAGAGGTCAGAATTGGAGAAGAGTTCCACAGTTTTTGGTTCTCAAGGTATAAAATTAAATAGCTAAGTTTCTCCTAAGGCTTTGCCCCTAATTAACGAAGACCGGTTTTAAAGGCACAGGGAGCTTGAGTGGAGTTCCTATTGTCACAGCAATCTGTAAACTCTTCACCTATAGCCCTTATCATGAGCAGAGGGTAAGGAAATGAAATCCCACTCATCAAACCTGGAATAAAAGTAAAGACTTACTGTGGCTTCTCTCTGCACATCTGGTTGCTCACCCTGAACATGCAGTTGCTGCCCAGCTCTAATACCCTGCCCCTTCATACTTACTGTCTTTTGTGATTTTTGTTAGTAATTATCATTTTTAAGCTCCGTTGTTGGCTTGTAGAGTCATATTCACCTTCTGTGACAGCTGCAGAGGTGTTAACATGGTCCATTATCATTCCCTCAGCTGGAAGGCAGTGAGTGCTCTGATGGCTTTTAACCAGTGTCTGTGCAAAGTAAAAAGGTCAGTGTGAGCCTCCTCCTGGGGCAGGCACTAAAGATTGATTTAGGGCTGTGGTTACATTTGACCTCTGACTGCTTTAACCCATCAGGCTGAGAGCTACTTCCCAAATGCTTTGACTTCAGTTCTATTCCCTCCATGAAAATAAAGCACATTGCAAAAAACTTTATTACATAGTCTAGAGGAAGAACAGAGAAATTATTTTTCAGGGTGTAATATAACGTTTCTAGTGTACATTTACTTATATTTATTGCAGATCTTTCACAAAAAATTTTAGTTCTATCATCTGTAAAATATATGGATGCCATTTTTAGTGTGAATGGTTTTAATCAACCGAATTTATAGCTTGGCAATTTGTCTATAATTTATTTCCCCACTTTTATATAACAAACTGTTACATATGAGCTTACAGTAGTTTTACAGTTTCTTTTTATAACTTACCACCCCAGAGATGTGTTCCTACGCAGCCCCAAAAAAGATTCATATCAGATATAATAGCGATTAAGTTGGTTCTTCTAATTCATTTGTGTTCTCTTTTCTTACTTTATCCTTACCCCCGTTACCTGTCATGCATACCTACTCTGCAATGAATTCTACCAGTACAAAATTGGATTTTTTTCCACAATTTTTTTAGTTGTTAACAATTAAACATAGAAAGAAGGTTCTTTATATTTTAAACTACCCACTCCAAAGTAATTTCTTGCTGATCACCATCACCAGCCTCTTTCTTACTAAACCATTCCCTTTTCTTTAATAAGCATATAGAATCCTGTGACCTAAAAATTGGTGGACTCCGTGACACTGAAAGCTGTACAATAATTTCATACTCTACCAGGCTGCCTCTTTTACTATCTTTATATTGACCAAGAGAAATACCTAGATTTGGCGCTATTACTAATCACTATTTCTGCAAATAGCAAGAACTACTTTTCAGACTTTCTTAAAGCCAGGATCTGATTGCATGCCTGATCTGTCTGTTTTGTAGGGTTAATCTTTCAGTACAATGACAATAACTTTTTTCAATTTAATATATAAATATCTCATATATTATATATATAAATATATTCTATTGTGCTTCAGCACCAAACACTGAAGCGTAATTATTCAGAGTGTAAAGCACTCTTACCAGGAAAGTAATACTATTATGTATTAAAAATAAATATATACACCATATGTCAAAATTGTGACAAAGTATTCCTACACTTCTAAAGTCACAGGAAGATTGGTAAAGAAAGAAAAGAAAAATAGGAAGGGCATCCATCCAACTTTAGCCATCGAATTTAGCCAAGTCTGTAGTCAAGGAAAGGACACTGGCTCCTTCAAGGGATGATTTGGAGCATCTTAATTGAGTTTCTGTTCCAAATTGCCTCCCCAATTACCAACAGAGAGAGCAGCCCAGGGGCACAGCTGATGAGGCTTATTCCTTTAATATGCTAAGTGTTCTTTTAAGTCAGGCAGTTGACTTTTGCAGAAACAACTCTAGTAGTTAAAGTTCAGATACCAGTAAGTTTTTTCCGGTTAAGTCTGGTCTGCATTTACACTGGAATCAAACACAAGTCAGTTACTATTTCTCTCCCCCCAATGCCCCCCCAAAACTTCTTGTATAAAATCAAGTGAGATCACCTTCTAGAAAGGCCTGTTTATCATTCAAAACTAAAGAAATCTGGAAAAGTCTCAAGAAATTTTCCACTAAAACATCAGCAATCCTAATTCTTTCAAATTCAGCATCGCAAAAATCCTGCTACTGAAACTGGAGACAAAGTTCCTTATTTTATATGCATACACAAATTTCACTATATAATCTATGTTTGCTGAATAATGTTTACAGAATTTATACATTCTGCAAAAAGAAAATGCTTTTTTTACTAGCATTGAGTGAAAGATCTCAACATGTACTTAAAATGAAAGACTGATCCCTGTTGTTCCTAAGTAATTATTTTAGCCATATTTAGACTAAGAGGACTGTAATTTACAGCATGAGCTATCATGGGTCTAAATAGGATCTCTCACCTACTACTGATGAAACTTTACATCTTCCTTAGACTTGGTGTGGTTAATGGCAAGGAGTGACCAATGAAAGCAGACAAGAATTCCATCTCCTGCCCTGCCAGGAGAGGCCCTACAGCCTTGACAGAAAAAAAGAAGGGATGTATTTTATTTAAGAACAGTAGAAAACATAACCTATCAAAACATTTCTAGCAAATAGAAGTAAACAACCAGACTACTGAGAAACAGAGTTGTATAAATTGTTTTGAGTTCGAGCAAATGCAAAAGCACTTCTGACAGTATAAAAATAAATTCTAGGAGGAGTGTTGCTCTTTTTAATCCAACCTAACAGTTACGTGTGAGAAGACAGACGTTTTTCAGATAACGCTTTTAAAAACTGGAAATTGATGAGTGAGAGGAAAAAAACCAAACACAGATGTCAGTTTATGCTTTTGAATTGTACTTACCTTTTCCCTCTAATTTCAGTGCTATTGTCAGTTCCAGCAGTACTGAGTAAAGAGAGAATACTGTTCAAATGGAGAACACCTCTGGAACTGAAGCAGAGTTTTCAAATACATCAAAAATACATTTCAAAGATAAAAATTTACATTATGAAAACTTTGAGCAGTGGATTAAGTCAGTTCTCATTAGCATGCTTCCCCAGTTTCAATTTTTATTATGATTTTATAGCTGGTGATGCTTTCTAACCAATAAAGAGTTAATATTCTTAGTTGTTTGAAAGGTGATTTGCAACATTTCAGCTGGTATTATGCATTGTTTTCTGTCTTTTGATATATTAATCACAACTGTAGCCCCTTCTGTTGCAAATGTTTGATTTTAAAATTGTCACTTGTCAGCCAGTCTAATAGGCTACTTCAGAACCAATACAGTTATGCATGGGAAGTTTGATGTTGAAACAATATTTATTTACATTCCCAGAGTGAGATGGTTTAATATATTCATGCTGCTATAAAAGACATGCTACAAAGCCTAATCGTATTTTGTGTATATACTATGTGTACAGAGAATCTTGCTTGTATTAAAATAAAAGAGAAATGAGGTTCTAAGTATCCATTTATAAACCAGTTCTTTGTAAAAATCTGACAGTGTTTTGTGAAGCATCGACGATTGGTGAACCTCCCTAGGAGCTACCTTTTTCCAGGATTCACAGTAGTTCCCATCTCTTTTATGTTTGCATTTTGTAGAGAGCGGGGTGAGGGAGGAGAGGGAGCCCTAGGGGTGCACACCCTCCTCACTCACACGCTGACCTGCTGCAGACACAAAAGCAAATGGAGACTTAAAAATGATACTCCCCTTCCCCCAGCCGTGACATTTTTTTTTCGAGACTTAAAAATGATACTCCCCTTCCCCCATTTTTTTTTTTCCCCCTCTGCAACCTGTGGCTCCTTCCCAGCAGAACTGCTGGCAGATTTTGGTGCTGCCATAGCAACCCTGCTGTCAGCCCGTTGGCTTGGCAACGGCATGGCAGCCCTAAGAAACACACTTCATGTCTGAACTGTTCTTAGAACTGGTCACAGAAGTGGGTTTTTTTCCAGGGTGCATTCCTCCATGCTTATTTACTGTCCGATTTAATAAACTTTGCGATAAAAAATCCTATACAGTCCTTATTTGCCAGCGAAATCAGATCATCTTCCCTGGAATCTTGCAAAGAATTAATATCCATTCCTTGCAGCGTCCCAGCAGCTGGATCAAATCTCTGCAGCAGCTTCAGCTGGTCACCCGACAGCCCAGCTCCCCTCATGCCTTCTCCTCCGATATGAGGTTCCTTTTTGAGTCAGAAAGGAAAAAAAAAGTTCTTAAATGTCCTGAATGTACTCCACTGCGTATAGGCAGTGCTGCCTGTTAAGGTGGTTTATTATCATTATATCATTTATATCATCAAACAAAGCTAGGTTGATATCACTCACACCAGGGGAGGATTCAGATGTAATGCAGCCCCTTCTTTTCTTGCCTTCATCTGGCCAATATGTATAAAAGCATAAATAGAAGCTCCAAAGCACTTTAAGGAGGTTGGGCTGTGCCTAATCCACTTCAGCTCAGAGCACTTACTGAGGCCAGATCAAGTCATTACTCAAAGGACTGAAATATCACAAGGAAGCCGTTACCAGCAGACACTAACAAGTTCTAAAGCCTTTAGGTTTTTCACTTTTAAATGAGGCAGCTCTTCTGTGTACTGACTAACAGCTACGAGCCAAGACAAAAATAGTGATTCCAGTAACAGGAGTAAAAAGACCTGGATTCCTCACATTAAAAACCTCAAATGGAGAGACTGAAAGCCCAAATCCAGAATACTTTACTGCCTGAAGAGGCATCGTTTTGGAAGATGATGCAGCAGAAAAATCTGTCCTTCAGATTTCCTATGATGTCATGTAATTGGACTAACAGGTAAATGGGATGATAGAAGTAAACAACCAGACTACTGAGAAACAGAGTTGTATAAATTGTTTTGAGTTCGAGCAAATGCAAAAGCACTTCTGACAGTATAAAAATAAATTCTAGGAGGAGTGTTGCTCTTTTTAATCCAACCTAACAGTTACGTGTGAGAAGACAGACGTTTTTCAGATAACGCTTTTAAAAACTGGAAATTGATGAGTGAGAGGAAAAAAACCAAACACAGATGTCAGTTTATGCTTTTGAATTGTACTTACCTTTTCCCTCTAATTTCAGTGCTATTGTCAGTTCCAGCAGTACTGAGTAAAGAGAGAATACTGTTCAAATGGAGAACACCTCTGGAACTGAAGCAGAGTTTTCAAATACATCAAAAATACATTTCAAAGATAAAAATTTACATTATGAAAACTTTGAGCAGTGGATTAAGTCAGTTCTCATTAGCATGCTTCCCCAGTTTCAATTTTTATTATGATTTTATAGCTGGTGATGCTTTCTAACCAATAAAGAGTTAATATTCTTAGTTGTTTGAAAGGTGATTTGCAACATTTCAGCTGGTATTATGCATTGTTTTCTGTCTTTTGATATATTAATCACAACTGTAGCCCCTTCTGTTGCAAATGTTTGATTTTAAAATTGTCACTTGTCAGCCAGTCTAATAGGCTACTTCAGAACCAATACAGTTATGCATGGGAAGTTTGATGTTGAAACAATATTTATTTACATTCCCAGAGTGAGATGGTTTAATATATTCATGCTGCTATAAAAGACATGCTACAAAGCCTAATCGTATTTTGTGTATATACTATGTGTACAGAGAATCTTGCTTGTATTAAAATAAAAGAGAAATGAGGTTCTAAGTATCCATTTATAAACCAGTTCTTTGTAAAAATCTGACAGTGTTTTGTGAAGCATCGACGATTGGTGAACCTCCCTAGGAGCTACCTTTTTCCAGGATTCACAGTAGTTCCCATCTCTTTTATGTTTGCATTTTGTAGAGAGCGGGGTGAGGGAGGAGAGGGAGCCCTAGGGGTGCACACCCTCCTCACTCACACGCTGACCTGCTGCAGACACAAAAGCAAATGGAGACTTAAAAATGATACTCCCCTTCCCCCATTTTTTTTTTTCCCCCTCTGCAACCTGTGGCTCCTTCCCAGCAGAACTGCTGGCAGATTTTGGTGCTGCCATAGCAACCCTGCTGTCAGCCCGTTGGCTTGGCAACGGCATGGCAGCCCTAAGAAACACACTTCATGTCTGAACTGTTCTTAGAACTGGTCACAGAAGTGGGTTTTTTTCCAGGGTGCATTCCTCCATGCTTATTTACTGTCCGATTTAATAAACTTTGCGATAAAAAATCCTATACAGTCCTTATTTGCCAGCGAAATCAGATCATCTTCCCTGGAATCTTGCAAAGAATTAATATCCATTCCTTGCAGCGTCCCAGCAGCTGGATCAAATCTCTGCAGCAGCTTCAGCTGGTCACCCGACAGCCCAGCTCCCCTCATGCCTTCTCCTCCGATATGAGGTTCCTTTTTGAGTCAGAAAGGAAAAAAAAAGTTCTTAAATGTCCTGAATGTACTCCACTGCGTATAGGCAGTGCTGCCTGTTAAGGTGGTTTATTATCATTATATCATTTATATCATCAAACAAAGCTAGGTTGATATCACTCACACCAGGGGAGGATTCAGATGTAATGCAGCCCCTTCTTTTCTTGCCTTCATCTGGCCAATATGTATAAAAGCATAAATAGAAGCTCCAAAGCACTTTAAGGAGGTTGGGCTGTGCCTAATCCACTTCAGCTCAGAGCACTTACTGAGGCCAGATCAAGTCATTACTCAAAGGACTGAAATATCACAAGGAAGCCGTTACCAGCAGACACTAACAAGTTCTAAAGCCTTTAGGTTTTTCACTTTTAAATGAGGCAGCTCTTCTGTGTACTGACTAACAGCTATGAGCCAAGACAAAAATAGTGATTCCAGTAACAGGAGTAAAAAGACCTGGATTCCTCACATTAAAAACCTCAAATGGAGAGACTGAAAGCCCAAATCCAGAATACTTTACTGCCTGAAGAGGCATCGTTTTGGAAGATGATGCAGCAGAAAAATCTGTCCTTCAGATTTCCTATGATGTCATGTAATTGGACTAACAGGTAAATGGGATGATTGCTACATGTGTATGTACAGAAGGCAGAGAAAGGAAGGAAGGAACAGCTCAAGTATTTAAATTCAAGAGATGACATTTGGCATCAAAATCCCGGGGAGAAGGACTTAAAAATCTTTCTCAGCATTTCTTGCAAGTAGTCTTGACTGGTTTTTATTTAATATAGTGGCTCCTGGAAAAATCTAATTCTTAGCTAGATTGTTCTTTCAATGCATTCAGTAGGAGACAGCATAAAATGTGCAAAAGCTGGCATTGGAATATCAAAAATAAATCTCCTTTGTCAATCTGGTCTAGTCTAGTCTATAATGCAGCCGACAGCAGGGCATTTTTTGAGCCATCACACTTTTTGCTCAAACGTGAGCTCACCCAGTCAGCACATGATGCAGGTTAGTTCCTTCACCATGTACTGTGTGCTGGGAAGCTGAGAGGCTGCAGCCTGAGGCTCTCTCTTCCTTTCCCTCTGCAGGATTGCAGTTAAGAGACAAAAAGAGGTGCCCATTGACATTTGAGAAAAAAATAACGTAGAGAACTAGACAGGGATAAGGACTTGGAGTAATGTAATGGGAGGGTGGAAAGGTAAAAGTCCAGGGAAAACAGTATTACTCAGGCTCAAGTGACTTGCTGAAAGACAGACCAATTTTTTCCTCTACCTTTTCCTTCCTTTTTCTTTCCAGTGAAGTTATTGCATTTAAGCTGATCTATCCAGTACCTCCTGTACAACTCCAAGAGGAAGTAAGTCTGCACAGGCAAAGGACCAGCTGCCCTGCAGTCACCTCCACCTAACGAGATCAACACTTTAATGGCTCCATCTCCTGTTTTTTTCCTTACCCAGCCTAATTCCAGGACCTGTTGCCAAAGTGAGGAAGTGGGGACCAGCTGCCCTGCAGTCACCTCCACCTAATGAGATCAACACTTCATGGCTCCATCTCCTGTTTTTTCCTTACCCAGCCTAATTCCAGGACCTGTTGCCAAAGTGAGGAAGTGGGAGGCAGAGGACTGAGTATAGAGCAGGTGTCCACTGAGAGACTAAAGAATATGGGAAGTACATAAAGGAGCATGAGGTAAGTTGAGCTGGGAGGAGGCAGAGGACTGAGTATAGAGCAGGTGTGCACTGAGAGACTAAAGAATATGGGAAACACATAAAGGAGTATGAGGTAAGTTGAGCTGAGAGCTCCAGTCTCCTGTTCATTGGAAAAGATCACCTTATCTTAAACTACTGGGGAACTGCTCGTAAGATACTAGAAACCATCTGTGGATAAACAATTCAGTGTCATCTCATTGAAAATACAGTATACACTTAAAGATTTTTACACACAGATAGAGCATTTGTGTATGAAAACTACTTTATTTAAGACTGTATTACTGGTGAGAGGAAGTCCATCAAACCAGAATTAATCTTGCATTTGAATTCATGGGGCTTGTGTTCTGCTTTGTCATTCTATCAAGGACAATATTTATGCAGTTAGGTAAAGTGTATAACCTCAGCTGAAACAGTTGGAATGATAAATTCATAGTAAATGGATGGTGAGGAAAGCAGGCAGAAGAACCTGATATACAAATCTTTTAAGAAAAGCTTCAGTTTTCTTAAATCTTTACCAGCCTTCCTATAATTTCTCATTGTACACCTATTGTATACATTTTTTAAAATTTCAGTTAAAAGATGCATCTAAACTCCTTAAAGACAGATAGAAGTCATCACAGAACGTGTAAGCAAGCTAAATAGGTATCAGAGTCAGACTTTTCCTCAAAGCCATGACGATAAACCAGTAACCCACCCAACTCATCACATCAACAAAGGAGGAGAGAGGTGCATGTGGTCTGATGAGAAATTCTCTCAAGGTATGAATAAAGGTAAAATATCATGCAGGTATTTTTGAAATGTATGCAGTATAGATAAAAAAAAATAATCTAGTATCTCCTCCTCCTAGACATCTTAATGGTAGGCACTGATGCCAAAAAAGACAAGGTACATTCCTGGGAAACTGAGCCTGAAATAAATTTATTCCTTCATTCCTTAAAATAACACAAAAATAGCTCTCATACATGTAAAATCCTCCTTCCTCAAAACACAAGGCTCTTTCCATTTATCTCCCCACCCTTTATGCAAGTCTTCACTACTGCAGTAGCATTAATAAAACTTTTCACCTCTCCTGTGAAGGTGCAAAACCAGAAAATAAGATAAACACATTAAGAATTGCGAAAGAAATTTTGACCTGTTTGAACTATCTTTTGTCCGTGTTGTTTTAAATGACTGTTGTACAAATCAAAACAACCCCAGTACACAGTGGGAAACTACTTAACATTCCCTAAATGAAGCTCAATTAAACACTAAAATAGATTTAAAAGAGCCTCAGAAATCCTTGTGATATTTCTATCCACAGCAGTTAAAATTGTCTGCAGTGAAAAAGAGATTTCTTGATAATAAAATGTAGCATGTAACTTTGCAGCGCCAAAACAAGCTCATTGGGTTGTGTGAAGGACCCTGAAAATATTACCTGGGGTTGAAGCTGGAGGCACGGAAAAGTTTTCAGGGCCCAAGCAACTTGCTCCTCATTTTCAGAGAGTGTAATTGTACATGTGCTATATACTAAAACACCTCCTGGCTTCAGCAATTTCACGGCCTGCAGGGAGACATAAACAATAGTTCAGCTTATTTTTAAAATGTAAAAACTTGAAGCAACATTAACCAAGAATCCATTAAGCTATTAATATTAAAAGTTAGCGCTTAATCAAACTCAAATCTTTCTGTCTAAGCCAGGCATTGTGATACTTCTCAGGGAATGCAGTAAAGGAGCCCGTGGATTGGGAAGGTTCTTTCCAAATCAGCTGTAGAGCTCATGCAGTTCATTATCATAGAATCATATCATAGAATTGTCCAGGCCGGAAGGGACCTCCAAAGGCCATCTAGTCCGACCCCCCCGCAGTCAGCAGGGACACCCCCAACTAGACCAGGTTGCCCAGGGCCTCGTCGAGCCTCTCCTTGAATATCTCCAGGGAAGGGGCCTCAACCACCTCCCTGGGCAACCTGTTCCAGTGCTCCACCACCCTCACAGTGAAGAACCCTCTCCTCATCTCCAGTCTAAATCTGTTCCCCTCCAGCTTGAAGCCATTGCCCCTCGTCCTGTCACTGCAGGCCTTTCTAAACAGGTTCTCCCCAGCCTTCCTGTAGGCCCCCCTCAGGTACTGGAAGGCTGCTATTAGGTCTCCCCGGAGCCTCCTCTTCTCCAGGCTGCACAACCCCAGCTCCCTCAGCCTGTCCTCGTAGCAGAGGTGCTCCATCCCCCTGATCATCCTCGTGGCCCTCCTCTGGACCCGCTCCATCAGGTCCACGTCCTTCTTATATTGAGGGCTCCAGACCTGCACACAATACTCCAGGTGAGGTCTCTTAGTGCCCTTGGGATGATTCACCTTGTGAGATGTGTTACCTGCACAGCTCTGCGTATCCCAGACAGGTTAGTTCTGGTTGTCACCACCTGCTGCCAACCAGGGACACACAATATTTTTGTCAGTGATATTTGATGTCCATGTAACCATTTCCATATATTTGGTGCGCTGCTTTTTCAAGCAATTCAAGCTCACTTCGAACACACAGAAATCAGAATTGGACAAGTTTCATGAAATCTTATCTTTCTGCATCACCCCAAGCACAGTCCTATTAGCATTAAAAGTTGTCACACGGCGTCCTGGCTCTGTACTCCATCTCATACACCTCACAGCACCACTGCATGGGAGGTCTGTGCACTGAACTTAAAGAGCTCATGATGCTGCAGAGAAGAGACTTTAACCTGCTCCATGACTTAAAACCTTGCAATTATTATCAATTCAAACCGATAAAACTGAAGGAATAAAAAAAGTTTTTTGTTTACTATGGCTTGTATCTACTTTTCCCATGCTCCAGTAAGTTGACTTCACCTAGCAACAGCTATGGTGGAGCTGAAAGGTTCACTGAATCTTAAGACTATCTTCTTTACTTAACTTCTGAAAAGATAAGCTAAATTCAACATACATTTTCCCTCTCTACTCAGTGATTAATACATACCACAGTGAACAGCTTGCGCTGTAGTGGCTGGTAAGAGGTCACTTCCCTTAGAGTTGAGGAATAAGCCATGTTTGGTCTCTGTCCCATCCCACTACATGGAGCATCAAGAAGAATTCGATCAAATGACTCTGGTAAGAATGGAGGTCCTTCTGTAAAAAGCAGTTAGGAATGTAAAATGTGGCTGTTTCTTTCCTTGAGAATTCACCAGGGATAAGGACAAACTGTTAACCGCTTCCTTGACGTAGAACATTTGTGTTCTATAGATGGTGTCCCCAAAGTAATCTAAGCTAGAGACAAGCCTCAGCACTGCTGGTGATGGATGTCATCTCCCAGAAAACTAAAGAGTTTCAGTTCTGTTTGCTCAAACAATACATGATCCCTTTAGGCAATCATATTTATTGACCTTAATTTAAGAATGTGAAAGTACAATTTAACAGTAATCAAACAAAAATGTTGACATATGCTTGGTCAGAGGTACGGAGCTGTACGTACAGGCTGTACTGAACCAGTCATGTCATAACTGAACCAAGGGGGCAATTCTTTACGGAGAGAAGCCTGTAGTTAACCATTAAGACTGCCTTAAATAATAATAATAGGACTGTCTATATAATAACTATTTCTTAGAATGCACATATATGTAGAGAAGAAAGCACTTCATAATTACATGAAATATTACAAGTTCTAACACGCAACACACGCTGTCTCTGCAGCAGAACAATTCAATAAACAAGGATTGTGAAGACAATATCAATTTCTGAATACTACCTGGAGAGATAAGGGAATCCATGACTTCTAAATGCAGAGCAAATCCCACTGGCTCAACAGCCCGAAAGCCTCTATCCCTGAATGCCAGAGAGACTCTTCAGCTCAGCAGCCCCAAGACCAAAGTGGCTCCATCCGTGTGTCTGTGACTGACCAATGAGGAACAGAGCCATATATATGCTCTACCTTCTTTTCTCCTGTTCTTCAAATAATTAAGTTCGGGTCACAAGTGAAAACAAGTGGGTGACTTCATGTTACTGCTACTTAGCTTGTTCTGGCACTACAAAATGAGTCTATTTTGGCACTACTGACTTATCTACCTCGGATCCATTACGATAATGTTCAAAATATGTCATGTCTTACTTGCAGAGCTGTACAGAAATGCCTGAATGACCCCTCAGTTTTACAGCTAGCTCTCGTTCATCTGTGTAAGTGCTACATACCAATATTCTGTGTCCATAAAATATGTCCGTATTTTATGTCCATAGAAAGACTCACATCTGTGTAAGTGCTACATACCAATATTCTGTGTCCATAAAATATGTCCGTATTTTATGTTCATAGAAAGACTCATGCTGCCATCCAGTGAGACCTGGACAGGCTAGAGAGTTGGGCAGAGAGGAACTGGGTGAAATTCAATAATGGCAAGTGTTGGGTGCTGCACCTGGGGAGGAATAACCCCCTGCACCAGGACAGGGTGGGGGTGACCTGCTGGAGAGCAGCTCTGAGGAGAAAGACCTGGGAGTCCTGGTGGACAATAGGATGACCATGAGCCAGCAATGGGCCCTGGTGGCCAAGAAGGCCAATGGCATCCTGGGAGGCATCAGGAAGAGAGTGACCAGCAGGTGGAGGGAGGTCATCCTGCCCCTCTGCTCTGCCCTGGGGAGGCCCCAGCTGGAGCACTGGGACCAGTTCTGGGCTCCCCAGTTCAAGAATGACAGGGAACTGCTGGAGAGGGTACAGCAGAGGGCTACAAAGATGATTGGGGGCCTGGAGCACCTCTCTTATGAGGAGAGGCTGAGGGACTTGGGGCTTTCTAGAGGGGGATCTGATCAATGCTTATAAATACTGAAAGGGAGGGTGTCAGGAGGATGGGGCTGGTCTTTTTTCAGTGGTGCCCAGGGACAGGACAAGAGGAAATGGGCACAAACCTGAATATAAGAAGTTCCACCTAAACATGAGGAGGAACTTCTTTCCTGTGAGGGTGGCAGAGCCCTGACAGAGGCTGCCCAGGGAGGTGGTGGAGTCTCCTTCTCTGGAGACATTCAAACCCACCTGGACACGTTCCTGTGCAACCTGCTCTGGGTGGACCTGCTTTGGCAGGGGGTTGGACTGGATGATCTCCAGAGGTCCCTTCCAACCCCATGTGGTTCTGTGATTCTGTGTGACTATTAAGAAAGTAAAGTACCCTTATTCCTGCAAAGCACGAATAACTGCAAAGCACAGGGAGAAGGGAGGTGAATTAAGCAATCTGATTCCTACTGAGGCTGACCAGTGACCACGATAGAATAAAGTAAGAAAGAACAGCATACTTTGCACAACAAACTAAAAATAATCAAGGCAGCAGATACCATTTAAATTGGTCCATCATGGGAACAGAACCAGTATCATAAATACAGGACTTCAGAAAAGCAAATGAAATTAACTTAAAATAATACACACTGTGCTTCTATAGAACATTCCCCTGAACAGCTGAACAAACATCAATGAACTAAACCTTGCAGCACTCCTGGGAGTTAGGTATTAATAACCCCATTTTACAGATGGGCATTCTAAGGCAGAAAAGCAAGCAGTTCTGCAAAAGGAAATTTTTTCTCAGATGAAGTCAAACAATTCAGAGTATGGGGTTAAACATTATCACGAAAGCTTTAAGGCTTCTTCTGCCTTTGATATTATCTGGGAAAGGAATGCATTTCCTCTGAGCAACCTTTGAGGTTGTGATAAGGACAGATAGTTTGAGTTCTATGTTAGCTTCATGGAGAAGCCGATAATCACAAAAGGGTGGAAATAAGAGAGCATTCACAGTGCTGAAGCAACCTAGGTATCTGCCAAGATTTCAAGGACGTGAAGACCTGTGGCAGGTTTAATACTATTAGTGCAAAACTGATTACTATTTTCTTCTAAAAGCTACTGCTATCCAAATTGTTTACTTTTTACCTTGTTCATCCTCTCTCTTCTCAACTGAAAGTGCCTTTGTTCCGTCATAGCAAAATGCCTTAATGCAATTCAACTGAAGCAATTCAGCATTCTGCTTAATTTTTTTGACCTTCTTAGCTATCTTGTCCATGGCTAAAAAAAAAAAAAAAAAAAAAAAAAAAAAAGGAAAAATAAAAGAGGTTTCAATCACAGAATACCAGGTTTGGAAGGGATCTCAAGGATCATCTGGTCCAGTCTTTCTTGGCAAAAGCACAGTCTAGACAAGATGGCCCAGCACCCTGTCCAGCTGAACTTTGAAAGTGTCCAGCGTTGGGGAATTCACTGCTTCCCTGGGGAACTTATTCCAATGGCTGATTGTTCTCATTATGAAAAATTTTCTTCTTGTGTCCAATTGGAATCTCCCCAGGAGCAACTTGTACTCATGACCTCTTGTCTTTTCCATGCGACTCCTAGTAAAAAGGGAGTCTCCATCTTCTTTGTAGCCAGCCTTTAAATACTGGAACACATTGATAAGGTTTCCCCTAAACCTTCCTTTCTCAAGACTGAACAAACCCAGTTCTCTCAGCCTTTCCTCATACGGCAGGCTTTCCAGTCCTTTGCTCATCTTTATGTCCCTTCTCTGGACCCTCTCTGGCCTGTCCATATGTTTGTTGAACAGCAGGGACCAAAACTGAACACTGTGTTCCAGGTGTGGCCTGAGAAGTGCTGAATAGAGTGGGATAATGATTGGTTTGTCTCTTAAAAAAAAAAAAAAAAAAAAAAAAAAAAAAGGAAAAATAAAAGAGGTTTCAATCACAGAATACCAGGTTTGGAAGGGATCTCAAGGATCATCTGGTCCAGTCTTTCTTGGCAAAAGCACAGTCTAGACAAGATGGCCCAGCACCCTGTCCAGCTGAACTTTGAAAGTGTCCAGCGTTGGGGAATTCACTGCTTCCCTGGGGAACTTATTCCAATGGCTGATTGTTCTCATTATGAAAAATTTTCTTCTTGTGTCCAATTGGAATCTCCCCAGGAGCAACTTGTACTCATGACCTCTTGTCTTTTCCATGCGACTCCTAGTAAAAAGGGAGTCTCCATCTTCTTTGTAGCCAGCCTTTAAATACTGGAACACATTGATAAGGTTTCCCCTAAACCTTCCTTTCTCAAGACTGAACAAACCCAGTTCTCTCAGCCTTTCCTCATACGGCAGGCTTTCCAGTCCTTTGCTCATCTTTATGTCCCTTCTCTGGACCCTCTCTGGCCTGTCCATATGTTTGTTGAACAGCAGGGACCAAAACTGAACACTGTGTTCCAGGTGTGGCCTGAGAAGTGCTGAATAGAGTGGGATAATGATTGGAATACCAGGTTTGGAAGGGATCTCAAGGATCATCTGGTCCAGTCTTTCTTGGCAAAAGCACAGTCTAGACAAGATGGCCCAGCACCCTGTCCAGCTGAACTTTGAAAGTGTCCAGCGTTGGGGAATTCACTGCTTCCCTGGGGAACTTATTCCAATGGCTGATTGTTCTCATTATGAAAAATTTTCTTCTTGTGTCCAATTGGAATCTCCCCAGGAGCAACTTGTACTCATGACCTCTTGTCTTTTCCATGCAACTCCTAGTAAAAAGGGAGTCTCCATCTTCTTTGTAGCCAGCCTTTAAATACTGGAACACACTGATAAGGTTTCCCCTAAACCTTCTTTTCTCAAGGCTTTCCCTCCCACAGCAGCACCGCACTGGTCACTCCTATTGACCCTGTTGCCCACCAGGACCCCAAACCCCTTTCCACAGAGTTGCTCCCCAGCCAGGTCGATCCCAGCCTGTGGAATTCCTGGCTTATGTTTTCCTAGAAGCAAGACCTTCCACTTGTCCGTGTTGATCTTTCTTTCCTTTGTGTTTACAGATTTCATCTAGCATATCGTGGTGTGTGTCTGTTTGGATTTATCCTGTACTCAGGGACTATCCCTTGGCCTCCTTGGCCACCTGAGCACGTTGCTGGCTCATACTCAGCCAGCTGTTGACCAGCAGCACCCCAGGTCCTTTTCCCCCAGCCACTAACACGTGCACCCTGACAACTGATCGTGCTTGAAAGTTAGGACTGTTGCTAAAACAGGGGATTTGCTGCACATGTGCTCTACTGCGGGTGGACATCCTTCTCCTGAGAGACTCTGAGCACAACGAACAAGCTGGAAGACAAAAGTTCTTCCCTCATCTGGCCCATGCCACAACAACTTCCTGAAGGACATCTGGAGAACAATGGTGGTCGGGACCAGGTCCAGAGAATAATAAATTATCAAGTTTTGCTGACGGCGGGGGGGTCGGACCAGATGACCTTTGGAGGTCCCTTCCAGCCTGGGCAACTCTATGATTCTAAGTTTTAACTATTCCCAGCTCCTATTTAAAAGAACAATTTTACATTTCACTTATCTCATTCAAAAACAATATATTAATTTTTACAATTAAATCACCAAAAAAAAAAATATAAGATTGATTCAAATGTTTCTGAAATGTTAATGATTTAATACACTGCCTAGGGAAATTTAGTACAGAAAATTTATGAATGGAACTTAAGAATAAAAAAGCAGTGCTGATTTACTAAAGGAGCATGTATTTTTTGCCGGGTCTTAAACTAAAATTATATACTCAGAAAAGCAAAATGAATTCAGACAATTTTCAACACCTCTATTCTTAATCTTTACCACTTCAGCTGGTAAGCAAAAAATCAAACTATCTAAAATGGCTAAGGGAAAAAACAGTTATACAAAGTTATACAAAACATAAATATATAGATGGAAAAAGTATAGATGTAAATAAATACATAACAGAAATATATGCTTTTGCAGACTTCCATTATTTATCATGCTGAAATTCTTTACTGGAAGCTCTATAAATCTGTCCAGTAGATGTCCAATGCCTGTTTGCTAACTCTCCATACTGAAGGAACAAATGCTTCAATAACCAAACCGGCACAGAGCTGCCTGCCTGTCTGTTCTAGATCATTCCTCACTGCTCCTTCCCACTAACACACAGCCAACTGTTGAAGCACTGCATCATGTAACTGCAAGACTTCTAGATAATCTGTTATATTCCAATCACACTATTCCAATGAAAATAATACTGCCTTATACATTTTGTAGAGGAAAAAAATCACAT
>NW_015090775.1:3727738-3748868 GCF_001431845.1 Calidris pugnax | reverse complement strand
TTTAACACTGGAAAAAAAAAAAAAAAAAAAAAAAAAAAAAAGGAAAAATAAAAGAGGTTTCAATCACAGAATACCAGGTTTGGAAGGGATCTCAAGGATCATCTGGTCCAGTCTTTCTTGGCAAAAGCACAGTCTAGACAAGATGGCCCAGCACCCTGTCCAGCTGAACTTTGAAAGTGTCCAGCGTTGGGGAATTCACTGCTTCCCTGGGGAACTTATTCCAATGGCTGATTGTTCTCATTATGAAAAATTTTCTTCTTGTGTCCAATTGGAATCTCCCCAGGAGCAACTTGTACTCATGACCTCTTGTCTTTTCCATGCAACTCCTAGTAAAAAGGGAGTCTCCATCTTCTTTGTAGCCAGCCTTTAAATACTGGAACACACTGATAAGGTTTCCCCTAAACCTTCTTTTCTCAAGGCTTTCCCTCCCACAGCAGCACCGCACTGGTCACTCCTATTGACCCTGTTGCCCACCAGGACCCCAAACCCCTTTCCACAGAGTTGCTCCCCAGCCAGGTCGATCCCAGCCTGTGGAATTCCTGGCTTATGTTTTCCTAGAAGCAAGACCTTCCACTTGTCCGTGTTGATCTTTCTTTCCTTTGTGTTTACAGATTTCATCTAGCATATCGTGGTGTGTGTCTGTTTGGATTTATCCTGTACTCAGGGACTATCCCTTGGCCTCCTTGGCCACCTGAGCACGTTGCTGGCTCATACTCAGCCAGCTGTTGACCAGCACCCCAGGTCCTTTTCCCCCAGGCAGCTCTCCAGCCACCAACACGTGCACACTGACAACTGATCGTACTCAAAATTCAGGACTGTTGCTAAAACAGGGGATGTGCTGCACATGTGCTCTACTGCGGGTGTACGTCCTTCTCCTGAGAGACTCTGAGCACAACGAACAAGCTGGAAGACAAAAGTTCTTCCCTCATCTGGCCCATGCCACAACAACTTCCTGAAGGACATCTGGAGAACAATGGTGGTCGGGACCAGGTCCAGAGAATAATAAATTATCAAGTTTTGCTGACTGCGGGGAGGTCGGACCAGATGACCTTTGGAGGTCCCTTCCAGCCTGGGCAACTCTATGATTCTAAGTTTTAACTATTCCCAGCTCCTATTTAAAAGAACAATTTTACATTTCACTTATCTCATTCAAAAACAATATATTAATTTTTACAATTAAATCACCAAAAAAAAAAATATAAGATTGATTCAAATGTTTCTGAAATGTTAATGATTTAATACACTGCCTAGGGAAATTTAGTACAGAAAATTTATGAATGGAACTTAAGAATAAAAAAGCAGTGCTGATTTACTAAAGGAGCATGTATTTTTTGCCGGGTCTTAAACTAAAATTATATACTCAGAAAAGCAAAATGAATTCAGACAATTTTCAACACCTCTATTCTTAATCTTTACCACTTCAGCTGGTAAGCAAAAAATCAAACTATCTAAAATGGCTAAGGGAAAAAACAGTTATACAAAGTTATACAAAACATAAATATATAGATGGAAAAAGTATAGATGTAAATAAATACATAACAGAAATATATGCTTTTGCAGACTTCCATTATTTATCATGCTGAAATTCTTTACTGGAAGCTCTATAAATCTGTCCAGTAGATGTCCAATGCCTGTTTGCTAACTCTCCATACTGAAGGAACAAATGCTTCAATAACCAAACCGGCACAGAGCTGCCTGCCTGTCTGTTCTAGATCATTCCTCACTGCTCCTTCCCACTAACACACAGCCAACTGTTGAAGCACTGCATCATGTAACTGCAAGACTTCTAGATAATCTGTTATATTCCAATCACACTATTCCAATGAAAATAATACTGCCTTATACATTTTGTAGAGGAAAAAAATCACATCTCTTTCCCCTTTCTACTAAAAAAGAGTAACCTGCATTTCTGTCTTTCATTCTGCATATAGCAATTTGATATATGCCCATTGTTATTCCTATATCCACATTCTCTTTGGCTTGTGTGTTATTTTCCTTTGTCTTTCTCTAAATATTTTTTGTTTCTTTTCATATTGCTACTTTCTAATGAGATATTTTTTGATTTTGTGACCTACCTTAGAACAACAGACTAGAAATACAGTCTAAGATTATATTTGCACTCCATAATTGATAATTTTTACTGAGAAGAAAGTTAATTAGATTAGGAAATTTTTATTATGCTTTTGTATAGAGTTGTGCATTCTTTTGGCACACAGCAGTAACCCCTGATTTCCATATATTCTCTGTTTCATTAATCCAGCATATTCCTATGTAACTTTGCTTTACATGTTACAAATCCTTCCATTACAAATAAATCAGTAACATTTAAAAATTTAAATCAAATGTATTTCAAAAGGTCAATTTGCAGCAAATAAGTTTTTTAAACGTGATGGTGACTGTTTAATAAA
Source organism: Calidris pugnax (assembly GCF_001431845.1). Classification (NCBI taxonomy): domain Eukaryota; kingdom Metazoa; phylum Chordata; class Aves; order Charadriiformes; family Scolopacidae; genus Calidris; species Calidris pugnax. The sequence continues at coordinate 3,746,460 of NW_015090775.1, read as the reverse complement.
GATAAGTCTGTGCCCATTTCAGTAACTCTGATATGTAGCAAAATATATTGGTAAGCAGAACATTCAAATATTAATTTTTCATTGTTGGAAATGATCTGTGCACTCTGACAGCTAAAGTGAAGTGAGCTGTGCCAATGAACAGTGAAGATTTTCTTCACTAAGACTGAAAGGCTCAATGCCTTCTCTTACCTGGTCACGCATTAATGTTGCAAGATGGGTTGTTTTTCCTCCAGGTGCAGCACACATATCCAAAATTCTCTCTCCTGGTTGAGGATTTAAAATATGGCTCACAACCACAGAAGGCAAGTTCTATCATAAAAACAAATATGGGAGAATTCAAGATTTATGTTCTGTAACAAGTCCTGTATTAAGGAATGACAAACTTGTCAAAACAATAATTCACTCAGCAGAGAATATATCTATGATAGTGCTTGCCAGTTCCTGAACAGAAAACTAACTATTGGGGTTATATAAATGAGAAAGTATAGGTCAGAAAATCTCCAGTGGCTCCTTTTTTAGGTAAAGTTATGTATAAGTATCTATGACTGAAGTTTAAGGGTTTGTGACTATGGAGACTACAGTGCTAAACATCAAAATAAAATAAGCTGATACTATCACAAACACAGAGCAGCTCTGTATATCACAAATATTTTATATTGATGTCTTTATTGGAGTCCTTATATATGAACATACTGGCATAGTGGCATAGTATAATAACAAACAGTAAGATCAATAGGCAGGAGTTTCAACTTGCTGAATTAAGGTACCAAGAAACTGAACTGCACTATTAATTGCATAAACAGAACAGATGCACTGAAGAGAAATAATATGCAATAACTGTGCACAGCATTGCAGCTTACACAAGATGGAAATATTCTGAAAGATTCTCTTCTAACTTGGTTCAACACAAAGGTATAAAAACTTCTTTAAACTGTCTGTACTACACGTTGTCTTTGGTTAGCAGAGTTTCAAGTTCCATGCCACAGTGTTAAAAAAAATGAACAATGATTCATCTCACACATGGCAAATTCAAGTCAAAAAAGCCAGGCTCAAAGGATTATGATCAGTCCAGCACGAAGTCCAGCTGGAGGTCAGTCAATAGTGGTGTATCCCAGGGGGGGCATTGGCGCCAATATTGCCTAACCTCTTATTATCCATAAGGACCTGGCTAATAGAACAGAGGGCACCCTAAACAAGTTTACAGAAGATATGAAACTGGAAAGAGGGGTTGATAAACTGGAAGGTTGTGCTTCTATTCAGAGGGACCTCGACATGCTGGAGAAATGGGAAAAACAGAAGTGTCATGAAGCTCAACAGAGAGAACTGCTAACTCCTGCTCCTGGGGCACCCCCCGCACCAACACAGGCTGGGGCTGCCTGCCTGGAAGGCAGCTTTGCAAAGACAGCCCCTGGGATCCTCATGGACAAAAAGTTGAATATGCTCTAAATTCTCATGTGCACCAGCCTCTTAAATAACCTGTGTCTCTAACAATTCTGTTCCTTGAAAGAAAGTACTCTGAAAAGCTGAAGAGGGGAAGAAAGGGCCTCTCCTTTACTGCAGGCCATGAGAAAATATACTGCTTGATAACCTACCTCTGCTCACGCTGGAAGACAGCACTGAGGCTGATCTTCAAATATTAACATCAATTCCAAACAGAATATATGCAAAAAAATAACTCATCTGCTGGTCTGATTCTTCTGACAAAAGAGATAATGACTAAGACAATTCACTGTAATAAAGGACTTACCTTACTGAGTGATAGTTACAAAAATCAAATTAGGAGATAACTTATAATTTCAGATAATATCTCTGAACATGGGCTTATTTGAGATAAAATTTACATTTGCTTTAAAGATTAAAATAACCCTTTTTTTTTTTTTTGAAGGCTGGACAGCTTGATTTTGCTTTAAACCCAGCTGCTAAATCTTCAATTTAAATACAAAAAAATGCAATACCGTTGTTGGCACACTAATTGTCTCAGAAATCTAACTAAGGTGTTCACCTAAACTTACTTTATGTCAGCTGAAATCAAGAATTTCACCTGATCTTAGAAAACTAGAAAGTTCCATGATTTCATCACCCTATGTTTCAGCATAGCACAGGTGCCCAGTTGACATATCTGAGTATTGTTTTTAATTATTTTTATTGGGAGGGAAAAGGAGTATAGGTATGACAAATATTAAAGATGCAAAAGGAAAAGCTAGCTTGAAATAAATTCTTAAGTTTTACAATAAAAACTACAAAAAAGTTTGTCATTATTTGGAAGCTGTGCAGACTTATGGTAAGAGAGAGTGAAAGCTGTGCTACTGTAAGATTTTTCATGGTTATTTTGTTGAGGTGGATTTTTTTCATTCGGGCTAAAAAGATACGAATTTTCTCTTCAACCTGAAGACAACCAAATATTTGGAGATTTTCCTGTTTATCTACAGAAGAGTATAGCCTGAAAGAGGCTCACATTCCAGAGTTCATACACAGATTCCAAAAACTAGAAGTTCTATGCAGAGTATCTGTGTAAAAAGAATTTCTACATTTTAAAATGAAGTCACTTAAAAGTCATTGTAACTCATTTTGAAGTCCCTTATGACATCTCAGATGCAGTATGATTAAACCATCTACATGTAGGTACTGATTTCATTCTAAATATTCTATTTTCTTTAAATCAAATGAGTGACTCAGGTGCCATAATGCACAATGAATAAATAAAGTCTTAATTTGTGCTTAGAGGATATTAATTATTCAGCAAATAATACCAGCTTTTATTTTTGTAATAAGCATACCTGTAAAAACAAATGACTAGGGAGCACATTGTCAAAGGAAGGACTAAGGTAGACTGGCTCTATCATTCTTACGCCCATCCCACTGAAAAACAGGAAAAGAATATTTTAACTACTCAGATTTATAATTTTTAACAGTATTCAATTAAAATCAGCATGCTTACAAATAGAAACTTGAAACAATAATTGTACAGAAATTAAAGCACATATAAATCAACTAAGAAAAATACTTTTACAATTTTGTAATCTGACATTCTTTAAAATTACATCATTAACTTGGGTTAACCGTAACAAGAAAAATACTTTTACAATTTTGTAATCTGATATTCTTTAAAATTACATCATTATCTTGGGTTAACTGTAACAAAAAATGTACTACATTATAAATTGAAACTATCTGTAAAAATTGCATAAAGCAAATTTACCTTTTTTGTACACAAGACCAACTGAGATCTAATCCAAACCTTGATAACGTAAAGAAATGCAGGAAAAAAAAACCCCTGAAATGTACCAACTGAGATCTAATCCAAACCTTGATAATGTAAAGAAATGCTCACAAAAAAACCCCAAATAGGTTAATTTCAATCCATAACTGCTTTTGGCTAGCCACGTATGCACTAGGGCACTGACATATGATTTCCTTCTTAGATCTTCTCTCCATTTTTCTAGGCTGTCTCAGATTTCAGTCAAACAACTAAAGAAATTCTATTTCAAAAGTCTTAAAGGAACAGTGATTTGCCTGCAAAGCAAAGGTTTGAACTTAGAAGCAACCTAAAAGTTTTAAATATGGATGAAGTTCTGACACAGATTTCATTATGACAAGCGTATAAAGAAATGGACAACAAGAAAAAGAAAAACAAGAAAAAAATAATACTGAGCCTGAAAACAATTGATTACTGAAGATAACAAGAATGAGTATTATTTTGCATATCCACTCAGTCCAACAAGGAGGAGGAAGGATATGAGGAAACAAACTTGCAGGCACCAGATTTAGTGTTACATACTGCCATTCCATTCATCAACTCAACAGGCATATCCTACCACTACTTCTACTATTTAAGCTTTCATAAATCAGAAATCCTCTGACAATGTGAACTTTTTTACTAGATATTTTGTAGCTTGTTCTTGGCATGTAAGGTCTCACTCATTAATTTGATGTCCATGCTCTTCTACACTGCTTTTTACATGTGTTTTAGATGACAGAAGAAGAACAACTCATATCTTTTGGCAAAAAAATAGAAAAGCACGTAATCTTGAAATAGATAACTACCTTGGCAAATGCTATTAATTTTTTGTAGATATTTGACCTTATGTTCTGTCCCCTGCCCCACCAAAGAGCACCTATATTCTTAGGAGATGGAGAAATCAAAAAGGCTGCATTTTGGTTCCATCCAAATGGGAAAGTGGTACAGAACAATTTACCAAAATGCTGTTCTGCAATGGTGAGAATGTTTGTCGCTCTATTTGTTTTATATTATAGAAGTCATACGCTAAACATAAATTCTGAAAAGGCTCCCATTTATTTCCTCCTGCCTCTCAAGTAAACTGGTATCTGGATACCACTATGAAACTAAATGTTGACTCTACTAATCCTTACTGTAGTACTTGAATCATAATTGCCATCACATTGCTGCTCCCTTAGTTGTGAAGTTACAGAAGACAGCAGGAGGCACGATTCTATTGTACTCCCAGAAACTAACACTTCCCAAAAAATACTTAAACTCCCATCACACAACACAGGTCTCAGTGAAAGCCGCCTTGTGGTTTCACATTGGGGAGAGAACATTCCAAAATGTCTTCCCATCTTCTTCCTTCCCTTTGCAAAGTTGTAGGTGTCAATTGCAGTTACTATAGACTTACTTCAATGGGCCACTGGAATTAAAGATTTCACTGCGACTCAGTTCTGAAATCCCATTTCCAAGGAAAACTTTGACTCCTTCAAATTCTTTGGCTCCTCTTTTACACTTCCCTTCAATATCTGAATACACTGAGACCAGATCTCCAGCTTTCATAACTGTGCAAACAAGAACGGAAATTTTGAGATTAATATTATACTTGACAAGACAGTAGTGATACTAAACAGACTATTACTTCAACTGATACTTGACAAGACAGTAGTGATACTAAACAATTCAGAATTTTCAGTAGACTATTACTTCAACTCCTGTATCATAGCAAAACTTGAACTTTCTTGATGTAATCAAAGAAAAATATTAACTCTTAGGCTTTAAAGTGTCCATGGTGAACGATGGCTACCAAGTGTCTAGAGCTATTAAGAGACAAGGTTACAAATCAGACAGTGGGCCTTGCTTCCTAACAGGCTGGACAATTTTTCACCTTCTTTATTTTATCCCCACAGGGTCACCCATAAGTTTTAAGCACACTTCAGGATTCAGTCCTGTGTGTGTGCTCCAAGCACACAAGTACATCAAACAACACTGGTTCACACTTACTGTACAAAGACAACAATACTAAATTTTTCTAACGGCCTCTCAATAGCCAGGTAGAACATAACTATAGCTCCTTTTTCTCAAACTACTGTTTTCGTACAAGTGATTATATATTCTTATTTAAACAAATTTTCTGGTGTGGCTCTTTTCCCTCTAAGGTAACCGCTGTTCTCAAAACTCTTTTAGAAGGAGTTTTACCTCTCCAATTTAGACCCTCCAGATCAGTAAAGTATGTAAACATACAACTACCCTACAAGTGTAGTCCTAGGGACTTAAAACTTTCTGAGCTGGAACAAAAATAGATGGAAAAGTGGGATGCTTTAGGTGACTTTGCAAAAGAGCAAACAAGCTCTATGCACTGACTGGCTGAAAAACATGTTTAAATATAAAGGCCTCCACTGACAGAACTAAACAATTTTTTAAAATTACATTTCTGATGTGACTGACTGGCTGGTGCAACCAGAAGATACAAGAAGTAAGATCAATGACAGTTCAACTTCCAAAGAATTCTTTGAATTCTATTTAGGAATCTTTCTTTCCATTTTCAAGTGGCCTTCTGAATATTCACAAATACCTCGGAATTCCTAAACAGTAATATTTGTTGGGTAGCCACTAGACATTTATTTTTTTGCATAACTTCTTCTACTCAACGTACACAAAACATCACGTGATAGTCTACTGTTACTGGCTGCTTAAACTTCACTCAACAAAAACTTTAACTCTTCCATCAAGCATATTTGCAGCATATTTTCTGCAGTATTCAAACATAAGGGATTTTATTTCACTCTCTGCTGATAATTATCCTTTCAAAATGCATTAGTATTGTGTACAGTTCTTAAGCTTTTTGCAGCTTACACTGGCAATCCATAAACATAAAGCTTAGAGTCTGATTAGTTAAATTAAACTCAAAGCCCCCTGATAATTAGTTTACCCTCATCTGGGTTGCAAGTTCAGTGATTAAATGCCTGTTCTTGCTATACTCTTTTTTTTCCTTAGTTATACCATCTGTGCTTAATAGAGCCTTATTCTATTTGCCCTCAAGTGGGTAGCATGCCTTTTTGTTTTATTTTCCTATCTGCAATTCCCCTGAAGTGTTCCTAAAGTTTTATAGTATCTTTTCTTTTCTTTGAATTGATGTTGCATGGATAATTACACGCAACAATTATGATAAATCACTAGTTGACTCAAAGAGGGATTTGAATATTTATGAGGCTGTCTAAATAAGCAGTTTCAACAACGGCTACGGCAATATACTTATTTCATTATCAAGTCCCAGATTGAAAAACATTCCTGTTCAGTGAATTTGACTTAAGCACATGCTTAAAACTTCTTGAAGGTTTTTTCCTGAAAGGGAATGAAGTTAAGTGGCTAGATAAATGCTTTCCTCGCTCCCTTTGTTTAATAATAAGAACCATGATGATTAGTAGATCTCATTGCAATAGAATAATGAGGTGAATCATCCAAAATTATGCTGGTTTCACATAAAGTTAATTTGACCTTTCAATAAAAAATAAATAGGCTGCTGAACACTAAGCACGTATATGTAGATTTTTTTATCTTGTCTCACAGGCATTAAACAAAAATTTCTATTTCTTAACCATCTGACATTAAAATTGACGATTTTTCTCACCAACAGAAAAAAAAAACCCACAAATTTTTACTAGATCTCATACACAAACAATATCAAATGAATCACCAATTGATTGAAAAAAAAGTTGTGTTTTTTTTTCTTTAGACCTGTAATCAAACAATATCAAATGAATCACCAATTGATTAAAAAAAAAAAGTTGTGGTTTTTTTTCTTTAGACCTGTAACGTAGAAACTGACAGGATTATGAAAGCAAGTGCCTTTGTGACTGCGTGAAGAAATAGCATATCTGGCAAGAGCATCTCTAAAATAACCAACATACATCCAGTTATCATCCAGATGTCTCTCTTCAGACATTCCTCTTTTCTCTTTTTTATTTTTTTTTTTAAAGACTGGAATGCTGTAAAACTTCTGTGAGTTTATTCTACTGAACATCCATAAAAGTTACAGTATTCAGTAGTAAAAAAACTTTCAAAATGCCAGGTTTTAATTTGAACCTGCTCTTTAAAAGGTTTTCAAATGAAAACATGAATTCAAAATCCTTGAGAATTAATACTTCAGCTAAGAATTACATATAGAAAAATGAACTTAAAACATGCCAGGTGAAAAATAACTACATATAATTTATTACAAGTATAAAGCAAAAATACTGAAAATCTTAAGAAAAAGCCAGAAAAACTTCAAAAAAATATTTACCATAACTTAAAAATATAAGATTAATTTCAGCTGTGAATAGGAGAAAAAAAAAATAATGTCACTAATTATTGGAAATTGTCATCAAGGGGTGGCATTTTTTTCCTTCCTCTTTACAACTTAACTGGATGCATTTAGAGAACTCTTACATCTTGAGGTCGATATGATTCCAGGGACATAAACGTGTGCTCCTCGAAGCACTGCGTATCCACAGTGGGCTCCAACAATTACTTCAGACGCATGTTTTTTTAAATCTTGCCTAAAAATACAAAATGTAGTCCAATTAAAAAAAAATAAAAGAACCCAAGTAAACACTAGTTCAGAAATACTGTTTTTGTCAGTGTGTATTACATTTACATACAATTACTATTGTGTATTACATTTTAAAAAATTATTTTAGTCCCAGGGGAAGCAAAGGAAAGAGCCAAGAATGAAAACAGGTGCCCTAAATAAAGCAGATTGTGATACATTCCAGCACTGCTATGAACCTGACACAGGAATACAAATAAATTATATTGGGATGGAGAAATAAGCCTCTATCCCTTCCTAGGCCATATGATTGCAAAGTGGCCTTTTTGTGTTTAACAACTGCTAAGTACTTCTATAATAAATGTGTAAAGAGTTCCAAGGACCTCTGCCAGTAAAAATTGTGAAGACAGTTACTTCAACTTATTAAAGTGTAAATATATTTGAATATAAAAAGAATGGAATGTCCAGAAAAAGATGCTACAAAAGAGAATTAAATGTGAACAAAGAAAAAATAAAAGCAATAAATGCTATTTTAGAGTGCAAAGCATTTACACTCTACTTTTTGCTAAAAACTGAATCTGAAGTATGTTAGTCTTCAATAAACAAGATACTTTAAATAAAATGTTCATCGGTGAATTCAATAAAATAATGAAGAAACTCCATAGGGGCAGACACAGATGCAACATGGGAAATACCCAAATATATCTTAAGAATGAAGAACAAATAGGCGTTTTGTAGGAGATAAAATTGATTCAGGAATCCTCTCAGCATTATGGATCCAGTCTCCCTAAGTTTAGCTGTGGACTTGATTCCAGTGGAAGAAAAGACTGCCTATATTTAGCTATTTTACCCTCTAGTTCTATATTCCACCGCAAAACTTTAGTTCTTCTGTTTGCCACCTACCTGGCTTTCCAGAGAGGAGGTATTTTCCCTATAAAAGCTAATCTCATAAATAAGGAAAGAACTCTATGTTTTCTTGCATCTTTTAAGGACTAAAACTCTGACCTGGTTAGGATATGGACTGCCCACTACGTCTTAATATAAACAAAGTTGTGCTTCATTTATAGCAAGTTAGTTATCGTAACTGTTTAACAAGAAATTTATAAGTAAAATATGTGTTATGACATTTTAAGGTTAGAAACCAAAAATTTCAAACCTGGGTCCAATGACAGGAATTAATAAGATGTCCTGGAGTTTCGGGTGCTCAAGAACTGGAACACATAGTCCTTTAAATTGCTGTTTCATTAAAAAACATAATTATTAAGCAATACTAAAAAAAACCCTAATATGTAAGCATTTAATTAGACTGAAAACTATTTCTCCACTCACAATTTATAGCAGTAGAGTACAAAAATGAAAGCTGTAAAACCAGTTAAGAGAGATTTGGAAAGAGGGAGTAAGGAGATACTCCACATTAAAAACACTAGTGTAAAAAACCAAACATGTAATAAATTGAGAAATAACAAGGCCACAAAGGGATTCACTGAGAACTGACTTCAGGGAGTGGGACAGTGTTCCAACACTCATAACCCTACCACTAGTTTTTGCTTTATTCTGGAAGAAGGTTGTGTTGAGTTGTCATCAGATCACAGTAACACCACCAGAGAAGCCTGGGGCTAATCTGTGTTATTATTTTGATGTTATTAATTATAAACCACTGTTTATTCATGTATTGCCTGCCTGCCTGCTTTATTCTGGAAGAAGGTTGTGTTGAGTTGTCATCAGATCACAGTAACACCACCAGAGAAGCCTGGGGCTAATCTGTGTTATTATTTTGATGTTATTAATTATAAACCACTGTTTAACTCTACTCATGTGTTGCTTGCCTTACTTAATACGCCAAGTTGGTAACCCTTTTCATTTTAGTTTTCAAATCTTAACTTTGGATTGGGTACTGAGAGCTGAGTTGTGCAGACAGTTGAAGAAAACGACAGCTTGCCATTTTAGAACTGCTCCTGGACTTTGAAAAGACAATGCTTTCTTGCCTGAACCTTCTAAAATATAACCCTAAAACATGCAATACCATAAATTGGTTTCCATCTGACAAAGAAGCATTCTCTTTGAAGAAGGAAAACAACCAGTGAGTAAATTTTTGTTAAAAACTGCTGTGTAGTTTCCTTTTCTAATTTGACCACAATTAAAAATACAAAATTTTATGAAAAGCCAGTCTTAATTAATTTTTCAGCGAAGCATTTTCCTTGAAGCAAAATATCATGCTGCAATACCCATTTCCAGATTTCTACAATCAAGCTAAAAGCAGCATAACTCATTACCATTCCAGCCAACAGAATACTGTCAACTGCCTCTGCATCCCAGAAATGTCTTGGCTCCTCTCATGCAATAGCTCCCTGTACACCCACTGCCATTAATAATTTACCTAAAGGAGGACTGGAGCTTTTTAGACAGAATGAAGATCTAGGATGGAGTTTTAAAATAATCTACTTCTTAAACATAAATGCTAATGCATTATCAGATAAATAAATGTTTAATTAAGGTAAGTAAAAATAAAAAAAAATATGTAAAGATTAAACAGGTTAAAAAAAAAAATACAGCGGCTGCAGGGCATCACTCTGGCTCCAGTTTCTAAAACATACAAATTTTCTCATTTCCCTAAAGTTTGTGCAACGAGACATATATTCTCCTTTAAGATTAAATAAAAATGTTCTAAATATGCTGAACACAGCATACTGAACTACAGTTTTTATCTATTTCTACCCTCTTCTCTCAACTTCCAATGCTGGTACAATATTTACTACAGTAGTACCCCAATCCCCTCTAAGGTCTGGATCTGCCATTTAAAAGAGTTAATAGTCTTTTCTCTTCTGCTGTTGCCTTTCTTGGATGTATTAGATAAGGAATACTGCTAGACAATGAATTTTGATTTAACTGTTAATGCTGACAGGAAATCAATATGATTGCATAATGTTAATACTAATGGACGCATATTAACTTAAGGAATAGTTTCCAGTAATGAAAAGCTCTCATAATCAGGCAAAAGATGAAATATCCTGCTACTTTTGCTGTAACAAAAAAAAAAAAAAAAAAAAAGCACAAACCTTCTGGATTTCTTCAAACAGCATTTTTTTCACATGTTTCACTGAGGCCAAGTGGGTATTAACTCTAACAGTTGTGAAAGATGGTGGATGAGACAGATGACTTAACAGAGATTGATATTTTCTCTCTACCTCCTGTGTACCTAAAGCAGTGATAAGCTGAAAGTGAAAGAAGAGATTTTAAAATAAATATTAAAAGAAATTCACACGGCAACCTCTTGCTCAGTGCAAAAAAAAACCACCCCACTGAATAAACATTCTGTAGAAATGGAGGAATACAGTCGTGTGGTGTGCGATGTGAGGAACGTCTATGGCTGGTGGCCTAATTCCAGTGAAAACCTCATAAATTTCTTGAAAAGGACTTGTTGGAAAAATAGTCAGATTAGCAAGATCATTGGAAACAGGCTGTAGCAAGTACCAAATGTAACTGCTAGCGAGCTCTGTCATACTGCACAGAGAACAGTCCTAAGGAGATGGAAGAGTAGATTCAAAACTAAGAATTAATAACGTTTATCTCCACATACAAAAACATAATTTTTGTGTCTTTTGACATTACATAGGTAATAAGTGGTTAATTTTCTATGTGATCGTGCTTCATTGGGATCCAAAAATGAACTCTCAGATTTATGCTAACTTTAGTTTAAATGTTTTTATGTTATTTTGAGCCAACAGGCCTGAAGAATAATTTTATATTTTCCATAGAACTATATATTAAAATCTGTGTCTAATGTAAAGACAATAACTTATTCTAAGGTATTAAAGCTGGACAAAATATTAAATCAAAGGAATATTAACAGTGTTCGATAAATGAATATTTATTGATAATGAGTAGTATCTAATTCACATACCTCATTATTTCTGAACACGTTGGTGAGATACTCTTCAACTTCACGTTGGAAAGAGATTTTGGGGAAAAAAGACATCTTCCTTCAGTTTTTAAAATCTGCTGGTAAAGAACTGAAACAAACAAAATATTTTCTTAGTGGTTGTTTTTACTGTACTCAAAATTCCAAATATTGCTCATCATGCAACTCTAACAGTGTAACTGTTAATTACATTTCACAATACGTTCATTAACATGCTGACCATTTGCAGTCCCCTTACAATAGGATGTGGCGGTGTGCTCTCCCCCTCACCCCCCCCAGCTCCTGCTCAAGCCATAACCATCAGTGGGAGCTGTGATGGGTTTTGGGGGACGGCTGGCAACGCAGCCAAACGCCGTCTGGAGTGGGGACCTAGGTGTTTTGTTCCCATGCAAATATGACTATAGGTCAATTATCTTACTCTATAAATAGTGGACAGAGCCCTTTGAGCTCTCCTGCACCCTCAACGGGAGGGTCTCCCTGACAGCTTCTCTCACCCTGTCCCCTCTGCAGTAAATAACCAAGTGTACCTGGCTGTGCAGCTCTTAAAACACTGTCACATTCACTACCAACTTTGTTAAATCACCGTTTTATATTAATAAATATTTCTCTACTTCACTCTTTCGCAACATAAGGCTCCTGGTTTCCCTGCTGTGACATCCTTCCCCGCCATACCTTCCCAGGCTACTCTAGCAGTGTTTGAAATGTGAAGAAAGCATCAACATGTCTAAATCCTGTTCCATTCAAGTTCCCCTAGGTGTCCTTGGGGACAACGTGCTGCTTAAGTCCTAGAATTCACTCACAAAGGTCAAGTTCCCCTAGGTGTCCTTGGGGACAACTTGCTGCTTAAGTCCTAGAATTCACTCACAGACTCCTCACAGGATTTAGCTTTGATTCTTATTCCATGACATCATCATATCTGTTCATTTTTAGAGATAATCTTCTAATTTTTCCCTCTCAGGTTTCTTTTCCTCAAGCTTAACTTCTTAGGTTTCCTCCATAGTTCAAATTATCCAAACTTCATAACGGGGGGACACATGCATGACTGTGAACAATGATTTTTATTTTTTCCATATATACTTAAAAAATTAAAGGACTGTAAGTAACACCTTTCTCTTGAGTCCATGTTTAATTCACAGTAGGACTAGTGAAGCATTAACGCAACAGTAGCTCTGCTGATCCTTACTGAGACTCTTCAAGCTGTCTGGGGAAAGATGACATGCTTAAAAAGTACAGGAAATTTCCAGATGTTGCTTTAATTCCTTCTGCAAAGCCCAGCTATAAAGTCCCTACTATGCCCCAAGGGAGCTTTTATTCTTCCTTATTATTTTCTGTTAATTTTCCTCTGTAGGTAATAAAATACAGTCCTCTTCCCAAATTGTATCTCTCCACCCCTATATTGCCTGGATTTTGAAAGATTATATACACTTCAGTCTGAAACGAGACTTCCTAAAAATTTGATAGTCTGTTGACACCAACCTGAACGGAGGGAAAGTGAGAACCTTCCCCATCCACCCTCCCACGAGGTTTATTCCATCCACAACAAGGAAATCTGAATACTAAAATACTACAGTTTCATTGTATTAAAGATACTTGCAGAACATATATCGGAAAGTCTGGTATTCGTTCTATTTTAATAAGAGGCTATTTGACACTTCTGCCATACAAAACCCCTCAAAATAGCTTTTTTTGATATGTCAGATTCAGCTGAAGTTTTAATGTGAGAAGAACGTTATCTTTTTCAGACTCAACTTATGAGCCCAGACAAAGAAAAATTTCAGTTTCATGGATAGGAGTTTCAAAGTCTTATTCCCAACATTAGCAGCCTTTGAAAGAAACCGTAACCGAATTAATGAACTTCTTTTTAGAATTTAACAAACTGCCCAAAAGAATTTCCCTCAACATTCCTACTAAATCTAATAGTACTACAGTAGTTCATATTACAACTGAAATTACCAAAGTTCAGTTTTTACTTTTCCGATAATGGGATGTATCAAGCCTCTTAGCTGTTGTCCTAGGATGCCTATATTACGGGAAGAAAAGAATTAAAAACCAACACAAAAAAAAATCACCAACTCCCCCCCATATGGCTCACATTTGGAAAGTTTTTTCTTCAGAAGCCTCATAAACTAGCATTTAAAAAATCCCACGCTTGTGAATTTTTTTTAAGAGTTGAAAACCTGAATAGACTTAAGCAGGCGTTTGAAAACTGGTAGAAATATGTGTTATTTATAAATGAGCTCTACACATTACTTTGGTATTAACATTATGAAGGTGTATGGCATTTGAGTGGCAAGGTTTTGGTAGCAGAGGGGCTACAGGGGTGGCTTCTGTGAGAAGCTGCTAGAAGCTTCCCCCATGTCCAACAGAGCCAATGCCAGCCAGCTCCAAGAAGGACCCGCTTCTGGCCAAGGCCAACGGCAGTAGCACATCTGGTATAACATATTTAAGAAGAGAAAAAGCTGCTGCACAACAGCAATTGCAGTCGGAGAGAGGAGCAAGAATATGAGAGCAACCACTTTGCAGACACCAAGGTCAATGGAGGAGGAGGAGGAAGTGCTCTCTGCCAGAGCAGAGATTCCCCTGCAGCCCATGGCAAAGACCATGCTGAAGTAGGCTGTCCCCTTGCAGCCCATGGAGGTTAACGGTGGAGCAGATATCCACTCCATGGAAGACCCCATGCTGGAGCAGGTGGATGCACCTGAAGGAGGCTGTGACTCCATGGAGAGCCTATGCTGGAGCAGGCTTCTGGCAGGACCTGTGGCCCCATGGAGATAGGAGCCCATGCTGGAACAGGTTTGCTGGCAAGACTTGTGACCCCATGGGGGACCCACGCTGAACCCAGGCTGGAGCAGTTCATGAAGAACTGTAGCCCATGGGAAGGAGTCACACTGGAGAAGTTCATGGAGGGACCCCATGCTGGAGAAGGCGAGGAGTGTGAAGAGTCCTTCCCCTGAGCAGGAAGGAGCAGCCAAGATAACACGTGATGAACAGACCATAACTCCAATTCCCTATCCCACTGCACCACGCTGGGGGAGAAGATAGAAAAAATCAGGAATGAAGTTGAGCCTGGGAAGACGGGAGGGGTGGGTGCAAGGTGTTTTACAATTTAGTTTTTATTTTGCATTACCCTACTCTGATCAGATTGGCAATAAATTAAATTAATTTTCCCCAAGTCAAGTCTGTTTCACCTGTGATGGTAATTGCTGAATGATCCCTCCCTGTCCTTATTCTGACCCACGGGCCTTGCGTCCTATTTTCCCTCCTCTGTCCGCCCAGGAGGGGAGTGACAGAGACACACCTGGTGTCCAGCCAGGGTCAACCCACCACAGAAGGCAGCTTTTTAGGACATTAAATGGGTATTTTATGATAACCGTAGAATCCCACAGAACAACTGAGGTGACCTCACAATTACAGTTACTTCTTCATGGAAAAAACAACCACTGATCTGGCAGCATGCTGGCAACAGGACTTGTTTCATGGTAGCATACAGTCATATTTTATAAATGAGGTAGAAACATGAGCTACTAAGTTGTCAAAATAGAAAACTATTGGTCAAAACCACTACGCACAAAGGACAGAGCTGCAGTGAAGTTCCCTAAATGTGTTATAAAAGGAAAGCGTTAGACCCGTGATACAAATTAACATGACAACTATGTCAACAAGTATGGTTTGAAATTTCATACCAAAATAGAAAAGTTTTAATGAGTTAGAAACCACCATCCTTCTAAGCAGGATGGCAAGTATATTACAATGCCTGCAATATAATGAGGGCTAACAGAAAAACAAGAATACAATAGGAGATTTCACTTCTCCCTACGTAGATAAGATAGATGTCACAGAATCACAGAATCTTCTAGGTTGGAAGGGACCTTAAAGATCATCTTGTCCAACCGTCAACCTAATTTTGACAAAAATAGACACCCACACAACAAACAAGGAGCATCATCACTAAACCATACCCCCCAGCACTACATCAACCCGTCTTTTGAACACCTCCAGGGATGGGGCCTCAACCACCTCCCTGGGCAGCCCCTTCCAATGTCTGATGACCCTTTCAGTGAAAAAATTTTTCCTAATATCCAGCCTGAACCTCCCCTGGCGCAACTTGAGGCCATTTCCTCTTGTCCTGTCACCTGTGACTTGGGAGAAGAGACCGACCCCCATCTCTCTACACCCTCCTTTCAGGGAGGTGTAGAGAGCAATAAGGTCTCCCCTCAGCCTCCTCGGCTCCAGGCTGAATAACCCCAGCTCCCTCAGCCTCTCCTCATAAGACTTATTCTCCAGACCCCTCACCGTCTTTGTCGCCCTTCTCTGGACCCGCTCCAGCACCTCAATGGCTTTTTTATGGTAGGGGGCCCAAAACTGGACACAGTACTCAAGGGGAGGCCTCACCAGTGCCGAGTACAGGGGGACAATCACCTCTCGGGCCCTACTCCCCACGCTGTTCCTGACACAGGCCAGGATGCTGTTGGCTTTCTTGGCCACCTGGGCACACTGCTGGCTCATGTTCAGCCGACAGTTGACCAACACCCCCAGGTCCTTTTCTGCCCGGCAGCTCTCCAGAAGCATGATGCCACATCTGAGCTTTTAACCTCAGTTAACGAACACTCCTAGGAAGTCAAGGAACAGGTAGCAGAAGTTAAGACTTGACCCTGACTACTTCATAGGGCTGGTATGAAACGTTACTGCAGAAGAGCTGCTCTGTCACAGCAACCCAAAGGCACGTGGACTCAATGCATGCATTCAAGTGACAATTACAAGAAACCCACTATCGTTGTGCTTAGTTCAGGGAGAGGAACAATACATAAATGAGAAGCGATTCCTCAGTCAAACAGAGCAGTTAAAAGAATAAAACTATTGTAAGCAGCCTGGAAATTTTATTATCACGCAACTGGAGGTTCAGAGCACTCCCACACAACCTGCAGCTTCAGTGCTGTACTTCTGCCCTTCCAGTGCCCCTTACCTCAGAAAAGAGACAATGTGGCTCAGAAAGGTTCAGGGAAAGGCGATGACCTATAGCTAGTAAGTAAGTAAAGATTAAACAGTTTGCAATCTCCCAGGCTGGGAAACATAGTTGAGGGGGGATAGGATAAAAGCTTTTAATTCAGACGTGGCAGGCAGAAAGGCTGATGAGGGAGACTGTCTAGTGCCTCTTCAAATACAAGAGTTAGACTTCAAACAGAACTAGCAGGAGGCAGGTTCAAAACCTTTTTTTTTTTTTCCCCAAACCTGCTGTGCCATACACCTTGCCCCAGAAAAGGCTTGACGGACTTCAGAAGAGAGCCCCTGAGGGAGCATCACCTCCTGCTTGCCATCTCCATATGGATCTCCCTGTGCCTCTGTTGGGAGCTTCTGCCAGGGAGGCGATGCTGGACCAGGGCTTTGATCTACCTGTGTACATAAGCACCATGGGCAGACAAATGTAGCCAGCACTCAGAGACGCCAAAGAAGATTTAACTTTCAAACCTCTTTTCCCCGCTCTCCCACACGAGTTATCAGAGCTCAGAGCTTTCTGTTAACTCTAAAAAACATACAGTAAATCTCCACTTGATCACACTAGTTGAAGGCTTGCTTAATCATAGAATCATCCAGGTTGGAAGGGACCTTCAAGATCTTCTAGTCCAACCGTCAACCTAACTCTGACAAAAAACCGTCACTAAACCATACCTCCCAGCACTACATCAACCCGTCTTTTGAACACCTCCAGGGATGGTGCCTCAACCACCTCCCTGGGCAGCCCATTCCAAGGCTTAACAACCCTTCCAGTGTAAAAATTTTTCCTAATATCCAACCTGAACCTCTCCTGGTGCAACTTGAGGCCATTTCCTCTTGTCCTGTTGCCTGTGACTTGGGAGAAGAGACTGACCCCCACCTCACTACACCCTCCTTTCAGGGAGTTGGAGAGAACAAGAAGGTCTCCCCTCAGCCTCCTTTTCTCCAGGCTGAACACCCCCAGCTGCTCCTCATGAGACTTGTTCTCCAGACCCTTCACCATCTTGTTGCCCTTCTCTAGACTCGCTCCAGCCCCTCAATGTCTTTCTTGTGGTAAGGGGCCCAAAACTGCACACAGTACTCGAGGTGTAATGGTTTCAATATTTTTCCCAGCTACAAATTCATCGCAAAATTTAACTTACAAACCTCTTTTCTCCACACGAGCAAGGAGCCGGCCAGCTCGCTGCTGTAGGGAGCAGAATTTGGGGCTGCTTCCTTTATTCCCCCATCCTCCCCCTTAGTGAAATCCCCCAAGCGCCTGGAGGCCACAGCTCCCCACAGCCTCACAGGGGTCCCAGGGCTACTCGGTAGGCAGTGCACCTTCGTGGGGCACACCGCCATTCCAGGGAGACACGGACCTGGGGAAACCACCACAAGGAGAGAACACATAGGGACCTGACCAGACCAGGCCAGGCCGCCGCCTACCCCGCCCGCGGCGATGCCCAGGCCGCCGACCCGCCATCAGATCCCCCCCCACCTACCGCCGCGCTCCGGGCCGGTCCCGCCTCCTCCGGGGCGGCGGCAGGAAGTACCGCGGCGCAGGGCGGTGCCGGCCCGGCTGTTAGCACGGGAACCGGACAGGCCGCGGCGGGGGCTGAGGGGAGCGATCGCGGGGCTGTGGCGCGGCGGGACACACACACACACACACACACCCACCCACCCCTCTCCGGGGCGCGGGAAGGGCGGCAGCAAGGCCGGCCCAGAGCCCACCCAGCCCTGGCCTGGGCTGAGCGGTGCCCGTGCCGCCGCTGAGGGGCGGCAGCAGGGGTTTCCACCGCGGGCAGGGCCCGCTTTGCTGCGGCGCAAAGCCGCTGCGACAGCCTGTCTCCCGGTGTCGGGGGTCTGTGTCTCGGAGCAGCCGGTGCCGTAACGGCTTGGGTGAGGGGAAAGAAAGGGGCCGCTGCCAGCACAGCCCGGCAACGCTCCCGCCTCAGGGCCGCACCTCCTGTGGGCGGGGGCACGGGGCGGCCCCCTCCCGCCGCTGGCCCCGCAGCGGCACCGCCTCCTCCTCCCCGCCATGACGCACGGCGTGACGCGGCGCCACAGCCGCGTGGGCG
>NW_015090775.1:3712306-3727334 GCF_001431845.1 Calidris pugnax | reverse complement strand
GGGGGGGGGGGTGTTCAGCGTTGTAGCGGCTGAAGCTTTGATGGACGGTATTTGTTGAATGTTTTTTTGGAGACCCTCCGTTTTATAAGTCGGGGTCTGCTATTAAAATCAGGGAATTGTCAGAGTTGGAAGGGACCTTCTAGGGATCATCCAGCCCAACTCCCCTGCCAAAGCAGGGCTGCCCAGAGCACATCACTCAGGAGCATCCAGGCGGGGCTTGAAGATCTCCAGAGAAGGGGACTCCACACCCTCCCGGGGCAGCCTGTCCCAGGGCTCTGCCACCCTCACCCCAAAGAAGTTCTTCCTCAGATTGGAGTGGAACTTCCCATGGTCCAGCTTGTGCCCGTTGCCCCTCGTCCTGTCACTGGGAACCACTGAAAAGAGTCCGGCTTCATCCTCCTTCAACCCACCCTTTAGATACTTGTAAACATAGATAAGGTCTCCCCTCAGCCTTCTCTTCTCCAGGCTGAAGTAAAATCCTGCTGCTTTTATCTTTAGTATCAAGGAAGAAAATAAAAAAGAAACCACCAAATTTGCACTGGGGGCATTTGAGGTAAAGATCTGTTTGCGTTTTGGCAAAGATTCTGGTTAAATACAGTTAGTGACCCAAGAAAATAACTTCTGGAGCCAAGAATGAAAAGGTCACGAGGGGATAGCTTTCCCTTCTCAGCTGCCTCTTGCGCCCAGCCCCGCAATCAGGGTTTATGCTCCCATCCAGAGTTCAAAACTTTTGGCTGCCACTAGCCGTAGCCCAGATAGTTATTGTAAAAATAGAAAATTACGTTTTACCTATTAACTTTTTTTTAATTAATTTTGTTTACCTAAGCTTCTTTTGGTTAGAGAATAAAATAGTCCAGGAATTTCTCATTTCTATTGTTTTTCCTTGAGGCCTGGAGTTTGGAGCAGGCAAACTGATGTTAATGTTAGTGTTGTCTCATCAGGTTTCCAAATGCACGCTTCATTTCCACTTTAAAGTTACTAAAAATGCAGCTAAGCTTTTTTTGTGCAACACTCTCTTGCCAATACAGTTTTGCAAGTTTGGGGGGGCTTGTACAACTGGTGTCCCTTTAGTAGCCTTGTCACTGTCAGTGCACATAACTCATTCTAGTTCTGTAAATACCAGAGCAAAGTCTCAGTGTGTGCACTTACTAACATCTATGTGTAAAACCAACTTTTAATGGGTTGAGAGGGAGAGGGACATCTAGACCATGTATCTTTACCCACGTACACCATCCCACCGCATCGTTCCTGCAGGCTTTTAACAGAGTCTTCTGAACTCTGTTTGTTTTGTTGATTTAAAGATTCTTATTTGTCTGAACTGGAAAACCCATTTGGTAAGATTGAATGTGCCCCCTGTTCTCCAGAAAGCTGTTAAGTACTCTCTTGGTTTTCATTAAATACTGCAATCTGTGACTCCTTTCCTTCAACGAAGGACTCCAGAAGAGATGTCTATAAACAGACAATTGATCCGGAGATAACTTCTGGTGTCTTTTAGTGTTGGTCTATATGGTACCATATGATGTCAACATTTATGTTGTGTCGTTGTTTTGGTTTTGGTTTTTTTTTTGGTTAGTGACACAACAACATTAGATTAGGTTGATTCCATTTCATTAGTGAAAAACACATCTTTGTTACTGTACGTTAATTTCTGAAAGGGAAGGCATTCATCATACATTTAAAATGTTAATGAAAATTAGTATCACAGTGAAGAGAAATGAGGTAGTACCGTGAAATACTTACCATTTGGCTTTTGTCCCAATGAGAGGCTTCTGGGGTGTGTTCTGATCTTGCTTTGTTGCTGAAGTTCTTTTTGGTTTGATTTGTTGGGGTTTTTTTACCTGCTCTTCTTGTGGTGACCATAGAGAAGGAAGTGAGTTTCTTTTCATGGCCAAAATTGAAATTTCACCCTAGGAAATTATCTGCAAACATAAATTTTTGACCTGTCTAATGGGAACTTACACTCTAATTGCATAACTGTTCTCCTCTAAATAATATTAATAATAAAGGGTAATAATTATTGAGTTGGTTTTGGTTGCTCTTCTAGTTATTAGTTGGACAATTTCTTGTAGAATTCATAGGCTGTCCTGTGAAACTGCTTATTGAGCAGCACAGTAGCTTACACAATGATGTTGACTATCCAGAGGGAATATTCCAAAGATGCAAATAAACTCCTATGTGTGTGCAGCATATTATCAGTTCATCACGGCTAGCGTGGGTCATGCTGATAGCCTGAAGCCCTTGATACTGGCAAAATGAAAAATTAAACAAAGCAAAGATTTGGAAAGTGCCGTCTGCCTTCCATCAAGTAGAGCATGGGGGACAAGGTGTGCCGAACTGCTAGAAGGTACAGAGCAGGAGGTCGTCGTCATTTCACTCGTTATTAATTATGCACTGCAGTAGTAGTGGAGCCGAAAAAGCCAAACCTGAAAGGTATTTGATCAATAATGTGTGGACAACGTTAAAGGAATATCTACTGGTGAGCACGTCTTAAGATAACTAACATTTTAAAATAAGCCCCATGCATTTTTGTGCCTCAGGGTTCAGTGCAGTTAGAGTAAATGTGCAGCATACAGAAAATAAAGTTTCTTCAGTGTGACTTCTGCCTGGCAGGAAAACCTTGTAGTGAAGGTACCTTAGATCCTACTAAAGCGCTGAACGTAAGTTTATTAATTTACACATCATCTTTACTGCTTTGCAATTTGATTCTCTTGCCATCCTTTCCAATGGTAAGCATGAGGTACTGGAAGGAAGGTTGAGAGGCTTGACCTAATCTGTTTCCAAAGACAGTCAGCAATAAGTGCTTGTTGACTAATGTTATCTCTGGACCTCTCCCAGCAGCATATCTTACTATTTGTATTCAAATATTTTAGCCCTATGCCTTGGGTAGTATCTGTGTGGTCCTACCAAGGAGTTGAATCTGTTGTTCTGTTTCAACTCACTCTACATGCTGCAGAAATTGCTCCAGTTGGTTCAGCTCATTTTGGCAAACCCAGACTGGCTCATGATGGAAAATGTAACACTTAAAAGTGCTGTGTGGCTTTGACCTGTGATGAGAACTTTCAGAAGGGCCTTCAGCTCTTTTTCCTGCTCCCCTGGCAGAATGCATTCACTTTGCCATTGCAGTGCACCATCTACTCTCCAAATCTGGTATGTGGGATTATGGAACAAGAAAAGCTGCAGGGCAGGGCAGCAGGTTAAGGAACATGAGTTGATGCCCTTGCTGATCAGTGAGTCAATGACTAATGAGAGAGAGGGAAGCTGACAGTCTCTGCCCTGAGCACAGTCCATCAGGGAATATCTGTTTAGTTCTGTGGGTATGTTTGGAAGAGTTCCTTTCCAGTTTGAGTTTGGCAGGAGTCTTTAAACAGTGGCTGTTTTTGTTTGGGTAGTGGTGGTGGGAGTGGACAAAACTGTTTGAGGGCCTTATTGAATCTTGTTTTCTGGTCTGCATGCCTTTTCAGTGCTGAGGTTAAAGCCTGAAAGAGGGAGGACAACGAGCATTTCTGTCTTTCAGCTCTCAATATATATTGTCTCTTAATCAAATAATAACTGAGCAATGCAAACTGAAATAGAGATACTTTACTTATAAGAGAAACAATTGGCTTAAAAATAGACTTTCGTCTTTTTTTTCTAGGTGACTTGCTGATGGCTTCCTGATTCTTTTTCCTCATTTTTGAAATTAACAAAAGTGTTGCCTGAGTAGTTTTCATTTAAAATATTGTGCCCTGCAGCCATTTAAAGTCTAGTTATAAAGTGTCATAAGTTCGGACTGAATTTGCGCTTATTTTGAGAATAAATTTTAAAAGTACGTTTAAAAAAATGAGACTTCAAAAATAAGCTGCTTAAGCTATGATTCAGTACTCAAACACACAGTCTTCTAAGTGGCGTGTAGTAATATGAATAAATGGGGGAGCAACTAACTTACTGCCTGTCTTGGCAAGTTTTATTTAGCTGAATAAGACTTGCTTGACTTACCATTCCGTCAGTACTATCAAGATTGCTCTTACTGAGACTGGGAGGAAAAGACAGAAGTGAATGTCAGCAACCCTGATAAAGGCAACTCCGTCAGTTGTCAATACCTTATTCCTTTGTTGTGTATGTGGCTGATAAAGTTTTCTCTGAATAAATGCTATAGGCGTTAAAAAATGGCTCTAAGAAAAAGAATGGTAAACTCTAAGTCAAGGTGGTTAAACTTCTGTAACCTGACAGTTCACTTAGTCTTGCTGAAAGTTCCCAGTCAGATTAGCTCAGTTCACTTAGTCTTGCTGAAAGTTCCCAGGCTGTACAGTCAGATTAGCAGAGACCATTATCTGGAAAACCAAATGGATTTTGGTTCCAGTGACTACTAAACGCTATTGACAGTTTCGCTACTTTCTTGTAATCAAGTCTGGAAATAAAAGACGGATTTAAGCAGTACTTTTTGTGTTTAAAAGAAGACTCTAAGGTAGCTTTTAGTGTGCGGAATGAATCCTTGTATTGAAATGTCTTTGAACTTCAGTAAAATGCTATTCCTTCTGCCTCCTCTTTAGCGAATTTCTATCTGAATTCTGTCTTCAGCCTTGAAACCCCCAAGATTGCTGTTCAGAACTACATGTGGGTTTTGTGTTACACAGCCAGAAAAGTTTTCATACTCTTTCCAGTATTCATTTCTTCTTTCAAATATGTTGGAAGAGCCTTTCTAATCATTAAATTTTTCAGATTTTTTTATTATTATTATTTTTGGTTTTAATATTTGCAAATTAGAAAGAGAAAGAGCAAAGTTGTGAGAATTGGGTCTTCAGGTTTGGGTCCATTTACCACAGAGACATGTAGACGAGTAAGTGAAGAAAAAAGTATATTATGTCTTACAGAATCGTAGGGGTTGGAAGGGACCTCTGGAGATCATCTAGTCCAACCCTCTGCCAAAGCAGGTTCACCCAGAGCAGACTGGACAGAATGAATCCTTGTATTGAAATGTCTTTGAACTTCAGTAAAATGCTATTCCTTCTGCCTCCTCTTTAGCAAATTTCTATCTGAATTCTGTCTTCAGCCTTGAAACCCCCAAGATTGCTGTTCAGAACTACATGTGGGTTTTGTGTTACGCAGCCAGAAAAGTTTTCATACTCTTTCCAGTATTCATTTCTTCTTCCAAATATGTTGGAATAGCCTTTCTAATCATTAAAGTTTTCAGATTTTATTATTATTATTATTATTGGTTTTAATATCTGCAAATTAGAAAGAGAAAGAGCAAAGTTGTGAGAATTGGGTCTTCAGGTTTGGGTCCATTTACCACAGAGACATATAGACGAGTAAGTGAAGAAAAAAGTATATTATGTCTTACAGAATCGTAGGGGTTGGAAGGGACCTCTGGAGATCATCTAGTCCAACCCTCTGCCAAAGCAGGTTCACCCAGAGCAGACTGGACAGGATTGCATCCAGGTGGGTTTTTTAAGACCTCCAGAGAAGGGCACTCCACAACCTCTCTGGGCAGCCTGTTCCAGTGCTCTGTTACACTCAAAGTAAAGAAGTTTTTCCTCATGTTGAGGTGGAATTTCTTGTGTTCCAGCTTGTGCCCATCACCCCTTGTCCTGTCATCGGGTACCACTGAAAGGAGTCTGGCCCCAGGCTCTTGACAACCCACCCTTTAGATATTTATAATAATTGAAAGATCCCCTCTCAGTCTTCTCTTGTCAAGGCTAAACAGACCCAGGTCCCCCAGCCTTTCCCCACAAGAGAGGTGCTCCATTCCCTTGGTCATCCTCGTAGCCCTCTGCTGCACTCTCCTCAGTAGTTCCCTGTTCTTCTTGAACTGGGGGGCCCAGATGTAGCCTCATCAGGGCAGAGCAGAGGGGGAGGATGTCCTCCCTTGACCTGCTGGCCATACTCTTTTTAATGCACCCCAGGATGCCATTGCCCTTCTTGGCTGCAAGGGCACATTGCTGGCTCATGGGCATCCTGTTGTCCACCAGGACTCCCCAGTCCATCTCTGCAGAGCTGTTTTCCAGCTGGTCAGCCCCTAACCTGTACTGGTGTATGGGGATATTCCTCTCTAGGCAAAGGACCCTACGTTCCTCTCCACCCAACTCTCCCCCATGTCCAGATCTCGCTGTATGGCAGCACAGCCTTCTTGTGCATCTGCCACTCCTCCCAGTTTTGCATCATCAGCAAGCTTGCTGAGGGTACGCTCTGTCCTTTCATCCAGGTTGTTGATGAATACATAGTGTTCCTTCTGACATCTGCAAGAAGATCATCTTCACAGTCCCATTATTTTGTAATATTAGACTGCTAGAGATTTTTTTAACAATACTATCTTATTTACTACTTTTTTTTTTTGACAGTCTGCCAGGAATGGTTGATATAACAGAACTCTTCCAATTCTTTTTAACAGTAGTCTAATACCATCTCTTTTTTTTTTCCCCTCTGTGTATGTCTACTTTTTCTACTTATTTTTCTCCCCTCTTTCTACCTGATTTATAAAGAATCCACTCTTCTGCTCTGGCATCTCTGTTACGGATTTTCTTCTTCCTTTGCCAAGAACATGGTGGTCTGGGAAGATACTAGTGAATACAACCCAAACTGAGTTTGAATACCAGCCAAGTGAAAGGAAGAAACTTGGGTTAGTCTGTAAGTTCAGAACACAAATATGAGCATAAATCACTGCCTGTGGTTTACTCCATAATTGTCCTTTCTCTTAAACGTAGCATCTATTTTCTAGTAGTTGCTCTTGTAAACAAGTACTTGTCTTGCTAAAATTTTGTTCTATCTTAGTTGGGCAGTTTTTAAGTTCCCATGTTTTTCCTCTAATGCACGTATACAAGTAAAAAAACTGTAATCTAACCAAACTAGACATAAATTCAACTTCTGAATATGTTTGCAAGTGAAGAATTTTCCGTAACCATAGGTGACAGTTCTGAAAAACAACTGCCATTAAGTAAAAGGGAAAACTGCTATTTGTACGATAACCATAGGTGACAGTTCTGAAAAACAACAAAGTAAAAGTGAAAACTGCTATTTGTATTAGATGCTGATGCTTTCGTTTTATTATTTCATCCCCAAATCAAAATTAATTAACACTTCTGTGGCTGTTTCTTATTTGTGCTTGTTCAAGTTACTGTTACAAATACTATTTTGACTACAGAGTAACACAGATAAGTTGTGCCTTTTTTTCCCCAATTAGTGTTGAACCATTCATGCTTCAGTTGCTTTCAAAAAGTAAACTCAGTGGAGGTTTTGGTGGTTTTTTTTCCCATTACTTTAGGTAGCATGATACTGTTTGATCCAATGCTTTTCTCATTCATTCCTAACTAAGACTCTGTATGCTGATGTGATGTGTAGTGCCTGCCTAGAATTCCTTTTCTTTTCCTCCTTGAAAATAACTCAAACAGAATGTTGCAAAAGCAGAGTCTTCTTCTCCCAGGCAATAGCTGACAACGTGGCTATTCTGAAAACCACAGAAGGGTATTTCTGTGTTTGAACTTTTAAACTCCTTTAAACTTAACTCAATTTGAAGAAGAGCTGGACAGTCTAGTTATGTGGCATGGTTTATTAGAGTTGAAAGCAGAGAGGATTTCGTACCATTTATGTATTGGGAAAGGTTGTTTATTACTGATGTTGCTTCTTACGGGGCTAAAAGTATTACTGAATTTAAGGCCAGGAGAAGTTATTTCCTTGGAATGTGTTGGCAGGATGCAGCAGTAGGGAAACTGAGACAAGGAAGTACATTTCAACATCTGTTAGGGATGTATTGCGTAGCAAAATTTCTGAAACTCCCAAGCAAGAGATTGTTTTATTAAAATCACTTTCAGTATGAAAAGACCTAGGCGGTTATCTAAGTAAATTAAAAAAAACCCAAACCACTAATTTTTCTTTAGACTACCCACTTGCAGACCAAAACTCTATAAGCTGGAGTAGCGTGTCCAGTTGCAGGCTCCTCAGTACCAGAGAGACACGGACATACTGGAGAGAGTCCAGTGATGGGACACAAGGATGATTAAGGAACTGGAGTATCTCCCATGTGAGGAAAGGCTGAGAGAGCTGGAACTGCTCAGCATTGAGAAAAAAAGGCTCAGAGGGGATCTTGTTCATGTATCTAAATACCTGAAAAGAGGGTGCAAAGAGGACTGGGCTCATCTCAGTTGTGCCCAGTGAGAGGAGCAGAGGCAGTGGGAAGAAACAGAAACACAGGAGGTTCCCTCTGAACATCAGGAAACACTTTTTCACTGTGAGGATGACCGAGCAGTGGCACAGGCTGCCCAGGGAGGTTTTGGAATCTCCATGCTTGCAGATACTCAAAAGCCTTCTGGATGTGGTCCTGGGCAACTGGCTCTTGGTGGCCCTGGTTGAGCAAGGGAGTTGGACCAGATGACCTCTAGAACCTTGACCATTCTGTCACTCTGTGACTTTTCAGTTCAGAAATTGCAATGTTGGAATATGTGATCTATTCAAAATACAGCTTCCTCTTAGTTTTTACTATGTCAATGTTGGTGGTCCCTTAACAAGTGGTTGTTATTGAGCCTTGAATGTTAGACTAATCTTTTGTGCAGTCTTTGGATGTTTGGTGATGTTCTTAAGATGATACACTGCTATGAGTTATATTTTTCATTGTATTTTTCTTTCTAAATTTTTCTTTCTAGAATTGTTTTTTTAATGAAGTAATCATATTAGCAACAATTCCTTTATGAAGACTTCCAGTTCTGACTTTTCCTAAAACTGTAGTCTCTAGAGAATATGAAGCTTTGTGGATTTTTTTTTTCCCCTGTCTTGAAGCCACCTTGAAGTCTGTGCAAGCTGTTGAAATAAGACAAACAAGCAGTTCCTTCCTTTAGTAAGGAAAAGTGATTAAACAGAATTATAATTATTGCTGTTTAGACTAATTTATTCTTGGGGTTTTTTGTGTATATGCAGAGCACAAAGTAATCATAGTGGGACTTGATAATGCTGGAAAGACTACTATTCTTTACCAATTGTAAGTACACAAACTACTTTGGTTTTCTGTTTACATTTTAGTATTTGTCACTGTTTAATCATTGAAAATTCAGCTTTGCGACCTGGCGGAATCTCTAGGGATCTAGATTACAGTTTGGATATTAATGGTATTAGCTGTTCTAAACAGATTAAATATTTAAAGGATTAAGTGAAGAAACTATAGTGTTTTAAAACTGAACCGTAAATTAAATAAAAAAACTGTATGTACAAGCACAAAGTGAATTGCAAATTTTTGCCATCAAAGCCTATCTTTATTTTTAAGCATAGAAATAATCCTGTCGCCAAGAACTGCAGAGAAGGAAGTGATTTCTAAATTAATGGAAATTCTAGCCACTCTGCAAAAATCCATAAATGTTTCTTGATTTCAGCATCTAAAATTTATGATGGAGGATTCCTCAAGGCAGTATTTCATCTTGCCTAGGTACTACCTTCAGCGTTTTCAATAGCATCATTGGATCCAAATCTTGCCAGCATTGCAAGAATATATATCATAAATTCAAGAATATCAGCAGGAACAGAATTAATTATTGTAATTGTGGAAAAGGAGAAGGGTGTAGCCAAATGACTATGCATGTAGTTGGCTAGGAAGGCAGCACAGGATGTTTTCCAAAAAAAACCTGTTCCTAAGCACTTCTGACAAAGCTTAGAGGTAGAACTGAGAAATTTTCAGCTATGTAAACAAACACTCCTTAGTAGTTTGTTTTAATATCGAATTACTAAGTTGAGTGCTCTGAAAAAAATATATTCTGATTTATATTTTGCACAGGTTAGTGTTCTCTTATTTGGGATCTTTAGAATAGCAGCTTCTACTTCAAAACAAGTGCATTTTAATTATCTGTTAAAGAGTGTTCTTTAAAAAGAGAAGCCTATTAAAATGCTGATTCTTATCCATTTTTTATGGTTTTGTTGTTGTTGTCTTTAAGCATGTTTATAGTCTCTGCTACAAAAGCAAGTCAACCACAGTTTTTAGTCCAAGCTGGGATCGATCTAATCTTTTTACTAAAGAACTGTTCTTAAATATTTGCTTTATTTCTATAAGAATTCGAATGCATAGCTTTTTAAAATACACCCAGTTTTTCTAATTTTTTTTTTATCAAAGTTACACATTTTGTACACTTTTTCTACAATAAATTTATTGTAATTGAGCTCTGACAAGCCTTGTGGATTTTACTGCCTGGTCTTTATAATGTGATATTGTTTCCTTTAGCTTGATGAATGAAGTGGTTCACACTTCTCCAACCATAGGAAGCAATGTAGAAGAAATAGTGGTGAAAAACACTCATTTCTTAATGTGGGATATTGGAGGACAAGAGTCATTACGGTCATCGTGGAATACCTATTATTCAAACACAGAGGTATGAGAAGCTGCTTTGAAATCTGAAAATTCAATATGTTTGTTTGAAATTGTATTTATTTATTTATTAGGAGTATTGGTAGATTTTTATGAAGATTGTAACTGTATTGTCTTTAAATTGCTTTGAGCAAGAGCAAACCCAAAAAGTGTAAGGTGTCTCTGGTATGCAGCCAATTTTCTGGCAATATTTGAAGTATTACTTTACAGTAATGTTGTTTGATCTGTGGTATAAACTATGAGGTTAGACTTTTTTCCTGTACAATTAAATGATATCAAAATACACTTCAGATCAAATGGGGTTTTTGCATGTTTTTTCAAGTAGATGAAAAAGAAAATTTTACAATATACTTTGCAGATTCAGTGGGGGCTTGCAGTAGTTAACCTAACTTCTGTACATCTGCTCTGAAATGTTTTTGAGGTAACAATAATTACAGGTGAGGGTTGAAGCTTTCTCTAAGCAGCTGTAATTAAAAAGCTTGCTCATCAGCTTGTGACTTCTACCCAACAGATAAAGGACAGTCTAGCTGTGCAGTACTCATAAGATAACTGGTAAAGCTGCCATCGCTGGAAAGGTTAGAGTAGAACTCAGCAACAAGTTGTCTTTTGGGGTTTCTTTTTGATGCCAAAAGGTTATCAACACAACATATAACCTACATAGATGTAGAAGATTTTAGATTTCATTTTATTACCATTTCTACTAAAAATAGGGATCTCTTGTAGATCCTACTCATTATGTAGGCATTCCATCCTCCTGTAACATGAAGTTTTCTGCCCGATGCCCCCCTTTGAGAGAGAAGAGGTTAGAATGTTCAGAAACTCTTTATCTACTGAAAGCCTGGGGATGACATTTCAGCTTTCATCTCTAGTAATTTAAAGTTAGTTCTAATTTTATCTAGAAAAGTATGACTGCATCTAAGCCACATATGCATGAGGGTGAAGAGACTTATGCCAGCATTATCTGGTACAACAGCAGTAAGTTCTTGATGTGTCCATTGAGAATCTTTGATTTTGGAATTTGGGGAGATGCTCGTGTTAGTTCTTTTTTTGGTCCTTTTGGGATGCTCTTCATCACATTCTGGTTAGTAAGAGTCCTTTCTAGCACTTGGAAAGAATAACTTTCTCTTTACTTAGAAGCTTTGTCTGCTGTAAACAGTTGAGGAAGAAACGGGGTCTGTTTAGTATGCTAATCCTGCCCTCCCTGATATGAATAATTCCTTTACTGTTCCTCCTCATCTGCTAGACATCTCAAAGTCACAGCAGCATTAAATTGACTTGTTTTTCATACTTTGTGGACATTTTAAATGGGTGATGAATCTCCTTAATTTTATAAGGGAAAGTGATTTGGAGCATATGTTGGATAATTATAGCAGTGACTTCTAATCCTCCTTTTTTGTTACTCTCTCTCTTTTTTATATTTGCTTACTTGTAAATTGAAGCAATGTAAAAAAAAATCTTTCGAGTAATGTAAAAATCCCACAAATAAGCTTCCTAGTGCATACCTATCCTAATTAGTTTCAATTCAATATGGCTAATTCTGCAATTGTGTTTTAAGAGTGAGTGCAGAAAGGATGGTGAGACAGATTTACAGACGTAAGACCTGGGGGGAGAGGAAAGGAGAGGCAGCTCTCATGGTTAAGTTATCACGGGTGGGGGCAAACAAAAAGAGTTACAGTAAAAAAGGATGGAAAAGTATTCCCACCTGGGCAGAGGAGTAATGGAGTCTCTCAGATTAATCATAGAATCATAGAATCGTCTAGGTTGGAAGAGACCCTTGGGATCATCGAGTCCAACCATCAACTCTACAAAGTCCTCCCCTACACCATATCCCTCAGTGCCCCATCTAATAATGTCATCCCATTGGCTTTCTCTCCCGTGCAGCACATGTTCCCTGTAATGTAATTTTTTTTTTTTTTTTGAGTATCTGTATAATTTTCATCAGAAAGTGTTTGATCTCCCTTGTGGTGGTTCCCACCTGTGACACTCTTGGCACTGCTTGGAGCACCCTGTGGGCAGGACAAGTGTTGAACACTGCTCCGTTGTTGTGGTTTGTGTACACACACTGTTACGTAATGCTTGCACACATTTACTTGAGTATTACCTTCTACATAACGCCACATCTTTTTCCTCTCTAGTGGCAGGCTACAAAATAGAACGTACAACACAAGGGGCAGAAAGAGAGTAATTTTCATTCCGATGACACTTGCTTCCCGTGGGAGACCTGCTGTCCCAGACCTAGCAGTGTCTCAGGATTCCCAAGTGCATGGGTGTGAGAAGAATGAAGCCTGGCAGAAACAGTGAGGGTAAAGTCACTGCTGGAGCAATCTCCAGGTGCCTCGCTGGAAGGGTGTGGAGGTTTTCAGTGAGAGGCCAACCGCACAGGTCCTCTGGGTTACAAAGGTTAAGGTGCTGTGGAACAACACAACCCAAAGCCCTACAGGTACATAGCATTCTGAGGGCTGATCTACTACTTTGAAATAACACGTCTTAAGCCCTGTGAGTAAGATGATGGTGAATTGCTAAAAATGCTTCTTTCAAAATAGGGAATTTTCATTTTCAGTTTTATAGTTTTCTGAACGTGCAAGTAGTAATGGACAGTAATAGCTGTTTTCATTGTAGCAAGTTTGTCATCCACATTTGAGATGAAATCCACTGTCTGTAGGTGCTTTTGGTACCTACGTCACTGTTTTCCTGATGGTGTAGGGCCTGAAAGTTCACCGAGGAGATTGAACCATAGTACAAGAAACTAGCAGTGCTGAAGTGTACAACCACAATGATTTTTTTTATTTATTTTTTTTAACTATAATCTTCATGTACGATTCCCAGGGCTCTAGGAAAAGACTGTAATAATAAACATCTTGTTCTGTTTTCTAGTGTACTCTGAAAGTCTGTGTCTCTCTTACACAGGAAGACTTGTGGTAGTGGTCTCTTGGAAAGATGCTTTCTGTAATTTATACTTTGTACTTACTTAGTGTCCTATTGTTTATTCCCCTAGTTCATCATTCTTGTTGTTGACAGCATTGACAGAGAGCGACTTTCTATTACAAAAGAAGAACTTTATAGAATGCTGGCTCATGAGGTATGTGGGGAGTTGGGATAATAGTTTTCTTTTGTTGTGAACAGTCAAATAACATTACGTGCTTCCTATGTTAACAAGAATTATACTGTCACTAAAAAATTTCTGAGGCTAAATGTGTGTGCATGCTGATCACATTTTAAAACCATGAAAATGATAAATGAACACAAAAATTATTATGAAGCACTTCTAATAGGGCTTGATTGATTGTAATCAAATCACTCTTTACTTTGCAAATGTTGAACTTGTAAGACATCTTAAACTTCATGTTAATGTAACTGGGTATTGTTCACCACCAATAACGCTCTTCTTTCAGTTAAATGTTTAAAATTTCAAGAAACCTTTTAATTTTTATTTTTCATCTTAGAAAGTAGGCAATTCAGTTTCTTTTTCTGGTTTGTTTTAATCCTATGTCTTAAAATTAAGGAGCATATATCATACTATGGATAAATTAGTTTTAGTTCAGTTTCCTTCTGAATTATTTTGTTTGTAGTTTTATTATTATATGTTGTATTAAGGACTGTTCAGGTCGCTCAACCACCCTAAATTAACATCTACATCGGATTACCTAAAGTATATTAAAACATTCTGTGATCATTCTCTTCCTTCATTTTTGAAGGACAAGGATTTAGTACAATACAATGCAAGTAATTCTGTTGAGTTCATTTCTCTGAGAGATCCGCGCTGTTTCAAATGATTGAGTTTTTACTTTACGGTTAATATTAATGTATTTTGGGTCTGGTAGTAAGGAGCAAATACACCACCAAGGTAGGTGGAAAGATGACTTTTTGTGGTGAAGTTTTCCCATGTAGTTTATTAGTTTCCAGTGTTATAAATCTCCTACAAGATTATGATCTACCATCTCTTGAAAGCAGTTGGTAGGCCTAGACTGGACTACTTGTAGGAGTGAATTTTCAGCTTTAGAGCATAAGGATTTGTTTTGTTATGTTTTTTTTTTTCTCTTCATGGATAAATAGTCTCACAATTTAATATACATTGAAATGTGTTGAACACTTTTAATTAGAGCTGTCAGCTTCCTGAATATTTCATTTGTTTACCCTTCTGCACCCCTAAAACCATACATCCCAGTTCTTGTCTCATTGCTGTGTGGAGTCTTAGTTTCCATACAGAAACAAAACAACTTTTTATGGGTTTCTGTTTTTACTAAAGCTGCTCCAGCTTTATTAGAGTCCCTTTTTAGGAACAATAGGATACAACTTAGAAGAGTTTAGATACCTTTCTTAAACTGTTACTGCTTTAATCACTACAGAACTTGTGTAATGAAATTGCAAGTAATTTCAAGGGAATGATATTTAGCAGGCTTTTTCATTTGAATAGCATCTAATGTAGATTTTGGCATGTTTATCTAGTAATAATTTGCTGGCTGGATGTTTTGGAGCTTTATGAAATATATTTTAACAAGACTTTCATTAGTTCACATGAACACGTGGTCAATACCAAAAGGATAGTTGTATAATACATTATAATTTGATTGTGGTGGAGAACACTTCAGAATAAATTGGTTTCTTCAGTCTTTATGTAATTAATTTTTAATACCATAAGTATGTTAAAAGTGCATGCTGCAGAGTAATTGTGGATTAGCTGGAATAAAGTTTTTGTAAGAGTTTTTTTTTATG
>NW_015090775.1:3567635-3700321 GCF_001431845.1 Calidris pugnax | reverse complement strand
AGATGCTGATGCTTTCGTTTTATTATTTCATCCCCAAATCAAAATTAATTAACACTTCTGTGGCTGTTTCTTATTTGTGCTTGTTCAAGTTACTGTTACAAATACTATTTTGACTACAGAGTAACACAGATAAGTTGTGCCTTTTTTTCCCCAATTAGTGTTGAACCATTCATGCTTCAGTTGCTTTCAAAAAGTAAACTCAGTGGAGGTTTTGGTGGTTTTTTTTCCCATTACTTTAGGTAGCATGATACTGTTTGATCCAATGCT
This sequence comes from Calidris pugnax, assembly GCF_001431845.1. Classification (NCBI taxonomy): domain Eukaryota; kingdom Metazoa; phylum Chordata; class Aves; order Charadriiformes; family Scolopacidae; genus Calidris; species Calidris pugnax. Next base: position 3,700,054 of record NW_015090775.1, on the reverse strand, counting down.
TTTCTCATTCATTCCTAACTAAGACTCTGTATGCTGATGTGATGTGTAGTGCCTGCCTAGAATTCCTTTTCTTTTCCTCCTTGAAAATAACTCAAACAGAATGTTGCAAAAGCAGAGTCTTCTTCTCCCAGGCAATAGCTGACAACGTGGCTATTCTGAAAACCACAGAAGGGTATTTCTGTGTTTGAACTTTTAAACTCCTTTAAACTTAACTCAATTTGAAGAAGAGCTGGACGGTCTAGTTATGTGGCATGGTTTATTAGAGTTGAAAGCAGAGAGGATTTCGTACCATTTATGTATTGGGAAAGGTTGTTTATTACTGATGTTGCTTCTTACGGGGCTAAAAGTATTACTGCATTTAAGGCCAGGAAAAGTTATTTCCTTGGAATGTGTTGGCAGGATGCAGCAGTAGGGAAACTGAGACCAGGAAGTACATTTCAACATTTGTTAGGGATGTATTGCGTAGCAAAATTTCTGAAACTCCCAAGCAAGAGATTGTTTTATTAAAATCACTTTCAGTATGAAAAGACCTAGGCAGTTATCTAAGTACATTAAAAAAACCCAAACCACTAATTTTTCCTTAGACCACCCACTTGCAGACCAAAACTCTATAAGCTGGAGTAGCGTGTCCAGTTGCAGGCTCCTCAGTACCAGAGAGACACGGACATACTGGAGAGAGTCCAGTGATGGGACACAAGGATGATTAAGGAACTGGAGTATCTCCCATGTGAGGAAAGGCTGAGAGAGCTGGAACTGCTCAGCATTGAGAAAAAAAGGCTCAGAGGGGATCTTGTTCATGTATCTAAATACCTGAAAAGAGGGTGCAAAGAGGACTGGGCTCATCTCAGTTGTGCCCAGTGAGAGGAGCAGAGGCAGTGGGAAGAAACAGAAACACAGGAGGTTCCCTCTGAACATCAGGAAACACTTTTTCACTGTGAGGATGACCGAGCAGTGGCACAGGCTGCCCAGGGAGGTTTTGGAATCTCCATGCTTGCAGATACTCAAAAGCCTTCTGGATGTGGTCCTGGGCAACTGGCTCTTGGTGGCCCTGGTTGAGCAAGGGAGTTGGACCAGATGACCTCTAGAACCTTGACCATTCTGTCACTCTGTGACTTTTCAGTTCAGAAATTGCAATGTTGGAATATGTGATCTATTCAAAATACAGCTTCCTCTTAGTTTTTACTATGTCAATGTTGGTGGTCCCTTAACAAGTGGTTGTTATTGAGCCTTGAATGTTAGACTAATCTTTTGTGCAGTCTTTGGATGTTTGGTGATGTTCTTAAGATGATACACTGCTATGAGTTATATTTTTCATTGTATTTTTCTTTCTAAAACTAGAATTGTTTTTTTAATGAAGTAATCATATTAGCAACAATTCCTTTATGAAGACTTCCAGTTCTGACTTTTCCTAAAACTGTAGTCTCTAGAGAATATGAAGCTTTGTGGATTTTTTTTTCCCCTGTCTTGAAGCCACCTTGAAGTCTGTGCAAGCTGTTGAAATAAGACAAACAAGCAGTTCCTTCCTTTAGTAAGGAAAAGTGATTAAACAGAATTATAATTATTGCTGTTTAGACTAATTTATTCTTGGGGTTTTTTGTGTATATGCAGAGCACAAAGTAATCATAGTGGGACTTGATAATGCTGGAAAGACTACTATTCTTTACCAATTGTAAGTACACAAACTACTTTGGTTTTCTGTTTACATTTTAGTATTTGTCACTGTTTAATCATTGAAAATTCAGCTTTGCGACCTGGCGGAATCTCTAGGGATCTAGATTACAGTTTGGATATTAATGGTATTAGCTGTTCTAAACAGATTAAATATTTAAAGGATTAAGTGAAGAAACTATAGTGTTTTAAAACTGAACCGTAAATTAAATAAAAAAACTGTATGTACAAGCACAAAGTGAATTGCAAATTTTTGCCATCAAAGCCTATCTTTATTTTTAAGCATAGAAATAATCCTGTCGCCAAGAACTGCAGAGAAGGAAGTGATTTCTAAATTAATGGAAATTCTAGCCACTCTGCAAAAATCCATAAATGTTTCTTGATTTCAGCATCTAAAATTTATGATGGAGGATTCCTCAAGGCAGTATTTCATCTTGCCTAGGTACTACCTTCAGCGTTTTCAATAGCATCATTGGATCCAAATCTTGCCAGCATTGCAAGAATATATATCATAAATTCAAGAATATCAGCAGGAACAGAATTAATTATTGTAATTGTGGAAAAGGAGAAGGGTGTAGCCAAATGACTATGCATGTAGTTGGCTAGGAAGGCAGCACAGGATGTTTTCCAAAAAAAACCTGTTCCTAAGCACTTCTGACAAAGCTTAGAGGTAGAACTGAGAAATTTTCAGCTATGTAAACAAACACTCCTTAGTAGTTTGTTTTAATATCGAATTACTAAGTTGAGTGCTCTGAAAAAAATATATTCTGATTTATATTTTGCACAGGTTAGTGTTCTCTTATTTGGGATCTTTAGAATAGCAGCTTCTACTTCAAAACAAGTGCATTTTAATTATCTGTTAAAGAGTGTTCTTTAAAAAGAGAAGCCTATTAAAATGCTGATTCTTATCCATTTTTTATGGCTTTGTTGTTGTTGTCTTTAAGCATGTTTATAGTCTCTGCTACAAAAGCAAGTCAACCACAGTTTTTAGTCCAAGCTGGGATCGATCTAATCTTTTTACTAAAGAACTGTTCTTAAATATTTGCTTTATTTCTATAAGAATTCGAATGCATAGCTTTTTAAAATACACCCAGTTTTTCTAATTTTTTTTTTATCAAAGTTACACATTTTGTACACTTTTTCTACAATAAATTTATTGTAATTGAGCTCTGACAAGCCTTGTGGATTTTACTGCCTGGTCTTTATAATGTGATATTGTTTCCTTTAGCTTGATGAATGAAGTGGTTCACACTTCTCCAACCATAGGAAGCAATGTAGAAGAAATAGTGGTGAAAAACACTCATTTCTTAATGTGGGATATTGGAGGACAAGAGTCATTACGGTCATCGTGGAATACCTATTATTCAAACACAGAGGTATGAGAAGCTGCTTTGAAATCTGAAAATTCAATATGTTTGTTTGAAATTGTATTTATTTATTTATTAGGAGTATTGGTAGATTTTTATGAAGATTGTAACTGTATTGTCTTTAAATTGCTTTGAGCAAGAGCAAACCCAAAAAGTGTAAGGTGTCTCTGGTATGCAGCCAATTTTCTGGCAATATTTGAAGTATTACTTTACAGTAATGTTGTTTGATCTGTGGTATAAACTATGAGGTTAGACTTTTTTCCTGTACAATTAAATGATATCAAAATACACTTCAGATCAAATGGGGTTTTTGCATGTTTTTTCAAGTAGATGAAAAAGAAAATTTTACAATATACTTTGCAGATTCAGTGGGGGCTTGCAGTAGTTAACCTAACTTCTGTACATCTGCTCTGAAATGTTTTTGAGGTAACAATAATTACAGGTGAGGGTTGAAGCTTTCTCTAAGCAGCTGTAATTAAAAAGCTTGCTCATCAGCTTGTGACTTCTACCCAACAGATAAAGGACAGTCTAGCTGTGCAGTACTCATAAGATAACTGGTAAAGCTGCCATCGCTGGAAAGGTTAGAGTAGAACTCAGCAACAAGTTGTCTTTTGGGGTTTCTTTTTGATGCCAAAAGGTTATCAACACAACATATAACCTACATAGATGTAGAAGATTTTAGATTTCATTTTATTACCATTTCTACTAAAAATAGGGATCTCTTGTAGATCCTACTCATTATGTAGGCATTCCATCCTCCTGTAACATGAAGTTTTCTGCCCGATGCCCCCCTTTGAGAGAGAAGAGGTTAGAATGTTCAGAAACTCTTTATCTACTGAAAGCCTGGGGATGACATTTCAGCTTTCATCTCTAGTAATTTAAAGTTAGTTCTAATTTTATCTAGAAAAGTATGACTGCATCTAAGCCACATATGCATGAGGGTGAAGAGACTTATGCCAGCATTATCTGGTACAACAGCAGTAAGTTCTTGATGTGTCCATTGAGAATCTTTGATTTTGGAATTTGGGGAGATGCTCGTGTTAGTTCTTTTTTTGGTCCTTTTGGGATGCTCTTCGTCACATTCTGGTTAGTAAGAGTCCTTTCTAGCACTTGGAAAGAATAACTTTCTCTTTACTTAGAAGCTTTGTCTGCTGTAAACAGTTGAGGAAGAAACGGGGTCTGTTTAGTATGCTAATCCTGCCCTCCCTGATATGAATAATTCCTTTACTGTTCCTCCTCATCTGCTAGACATCTCAAAGTCACAGCAGCATTAAATTGACTTGTTTTTCATACTTTGTGGACATTTTAAATGGGTGATGAATCTCCTTAATTTTATAAGGGAAAGTGATTTGGAGCATATGTTGGATAATTATAGCAGTGACTTCTAATCCTCCTTTTTTGTTACTCTCTCTCTTTTTTATATTTGCTTACTTGTAAATTGAAGCAATGTAAAAAAAAATCTTTCGAGTAATGTAAAAATCCCACAAATAAGCTTCCTAGTGCATACCTATCCTAATTAGTTTCAATTCAATATGGCTAATTCTGCAATTGTGTTTTAAGAGTGAGTGCAGAAAGGATGGTGAGACAGATTTACAGACGTAAGACCTGGGGGGAGAGGAAAGGAGAGGCAGCTCTCATGGTTAAGTTATCACGGGTGGGGGCAAACAAAAAGAGTTACAGTAAAAAAGGATGGAAAAGTATTCCCACCTGGGCAGAGGAGTAATGGAGTCTCTCAGATTAATCATAGAATCATAGAATCGTCTAGGTTGGAAGAGACCCTTGGGATCATCGAGTCCAACCATCAACTCTACAAAGTCCTCCCCTACACCATATCCCTCAGTGCCCCATCTAATAATGTCATCCCATTGGCTTTCTCTCCCGTGCAGCACATGTTCCCTGTAATGTAATTTTTTTTTTTTTTTGAGTATCTGTATAATTTTCATCAGAAAGTGTTTGATCTCCCTTGTGGTGGTTCCCACCTGTGACACTCTTGGCACTGCTTGGAGCACCCTGTGGGCAGGACAAGTGTTGAACACTGCTCCGTTGTTGTGGTTTGTGTACACACACTGTTACGTAATGCTTGCACACATTTACTTGAGTATTACCTTCTACATAACGCCACATCTTTTTCCTCTCTAGTGGCAGGCTACAAAATAGAACGTACAACACAAGGGGCAGAAAGAGAGTAATTTTCATTCCGATGACACTTGCTTCCCGTGGGAGACCTGCTGTCCCAGACCTAGCAGTGTCTCAGGATTCCCAAGTGCATGGGTGTGAGAAGAATGAAGCCTGGCAGAAACAGTGAGGGTAAAGTCACTGCTGGAGCAATCTCCAGGTGCCTCGCTGGAAGGGTGTGGAGGTTTTCAGTGAGAGGCCAACCGCACAGGTCCTCTGGGTTACAAAGGTTAAGGTGCTGTGGAACAACACAACCCAAAGCCCTACAGGTACATAGCATTCTGAGGGCTGATCTACTACTTTGAAATAACACGTCTTAAGCCCTGTGAGTAAGATGATGGTGAATTGCTAAAAATGCTTCTTTCAAAATAGGGAATTTTCATTTTCAGTTTTATAGTTTTCTGAACGTGCAAGTAGTAATGGACAGTAATAGCTGTTTTCATTGTAGCAAGTTTGTCATCCACATTTGAGATGAAATCCACTGTCTGTAGGTGCTTTTGGTACCTACGTCACTGTTTTCCTGATGGTGTAGGGCCTGAAAGTTCACCGAGGAGATTGAACCATAGTACAAGAAACTAGCAGTGCTGAAGTGTACAACCACAATGATTTTTTTTATTTATTTTTTTTAACTATAATCTTCATGTACGATTCCCAGGGCTCTAGGAAAAGACTGTAATAATAAACATCTTGTTCTGTTTTCTAGTGTACTCTGAAAGTCTGTGTCTCTCTTACACAGGAAGACTTGTGGTAGTGGTCTCTTGGAAAGATGCTTTCTGTAATTTATACTTTGTACTTACTTAGTGTCCTATTGTTTATTCCCCTAGTTCATCATTCTTGTTGTTGACAGCATTGACAGAGAGCGACTTTCTATTACAAAAGAAGAACTTTATAGAATGCTGGCTCATGAGGTATGTGGGGAGTTGGGATAATAGTTTTCTTTTGTTGTGAACAGTCAAATAACATTACGTGCTTCCTATGTTAACAAGAATTATACTGTCACTAAAAAATTTCTGAGGCTAAATGTGTGTGCATGCTGATCACATTTTAAAACCATGAAAATGATAAATGAACACAAAAATTATTATGAAGCACTTCTAATAGGGCTTGATTGATTGTAATCAAATCACTCTTTACTTTGCAAATGTTGAACTTGTAAGACATCTTAAACTTCATGTTAATGTAACTGGGTATTGTTCACCACCAATAACGCTCTTCTTTCAGTTAAATGTTTAAAATTTCAAGAAACCTTTTAATTTTTATTTTTCATCTTAGAAAGTAGGCAATTCAGTTTCTTTTTCTGGTTTGTTTTAATCCTATGTCTTAAAATTAAGGAGCATATATCATACTATGGATAAATTAGTTTTAGTTCAGTTTCCTTCTGAATTATTTTGTTTGTAGTTTTATTATTATATGTTGTATTAAGGACTGTTCAGGTCGCTCAACCACCCTAAATTAACATCTACATCGGATTACCTAAAGTATATTAAAACATTCTGTGATCATTCTCTTCCTTCATTTTTGAAGGACAAGGATTTAGTACAATACAATGCAAGTAATTCTGTTGAGTTCATTTCTCTGAGAGATCCGCGCTGTTTCAAATGATTGAGTTTTTACTTTACGGTTAATATTAATGTATTTTGGGTCTGGTAGTAAGGAGCAAATACACCACCAAGGTAGGTGGAAAGATGACTTTTTGTGGTGAAGTTTTCCCATGTAGTTTATTAGTTTCCAGTGTTATAAATCTCCTACAAGATTATGATCTACCATCTCTTGAAAACAGTTGGTAGGCCTAGACTGGACTACTTGTAGGAGTGAATTTTCAGCTTTAGAGCATAAGGATTTGTTTTGTTATGTGGTTTTTTTTTCTCTTCATGGATAAATAGTCTCACAATTTAATATACATTGAAATGTGTTGAACACTTTTAATTAGAGCTGTCAGCTTCCTGAATATTTCATTTGTTTACCCTTCTGCACCCCTAAAACCATACATCCCAGTTCTTGTCTCATTGCTGTGTGGAGTCTTAGTTTCCATACAGAAACAAAACAACTTTTTACGGGTTTCTGTTTTTACTAAAGCTGCTGCAGCTTTATTAGAGTCCCTTTTTAGGAACAATAGGATACAACTTAGAAGAGTTTAGATAGCTTTCTTAAACTGTTACTGCTTTAATCACTACAGAACTTGTGTAATGAAATTGCAAGTAATTTCAAGGGAATGATATTTAGCAGGCTTTTTCATTTGAATAGCATCTAATGTAGATTTTGGCATGTTTATCTAGTAATAATTTGCTGGCTGGATGTTTTGGAGCTTTATGAAATATATTTTAACAAGACTTTCATTAGTTCACATGAACACGTGGTCAATACCAAAAGGATAGTTGTATAATACATTATAATTTGATTGTGGTGGAGAACACTTCAGAATAAATTGGTTTCTTCAGTCTTTATGTAATTAATTTTTAATACCATAAGTCTGTTTAAACTGCATGCTGCTGTGTAATTGTAGATTAGCTTGAATATGGTTCTTTTAAGAAATTCAGTTAATGCAATAGCCTTTTAGTTCTTTATAATAACTATTATGAATACTGTAAATTACTTCTAGGATTTACGGAAGGCTGCAGTTCTCATCTTTGCAAACAAGCAGGACATGAAAGGTTGCATGACAGCTGCTGAGATATCTACATACCTCACCCTCAGCTCCATAAAGGACCACCCGTGGCACATTCAGTCCTGTTGTGCTTTGACAGGAGAAGGGTAAATGCTTATTACTTAGTATAGTAATACACAGTAGATGAGATTTAGAAGCCTGTTGACAGCTATGTGGATTTACAGGCAGAGGGATATTTTGAATTTCTCCTTTATTGAACTGAGTAGATTTCTTCATAGTTCAAACTCCAGGTTTGTGTGAAAGTCTTTCAGCGTATTGTTAAAAAACCCCAACAACCGAAATCCAAACAGCGCAAAAAACCACTTCCCCTCAAGTCTGTAGTTGTTGGCTCTGTGTGCTGCCCTCTCATTCTGTGTCTCTCTCTGTAGTTAAAGAAATAAGCTACCATCCTCTTCTGTTACGTTCTGATCTACTCTAAGCTACTAATGTCAGGAGGGTGGTGGGTGGGTTTGGTTTGGGGTTTTTTTTGTTTGTTTTTTTTTCATTTCAAACATTTCCATTCAAACATAGCTTTGATGAAAAGGTACATAGATCTGGCATAAAACAAAATTGTTACCAATAGTAAACTTTTTGTTTATATCTGGCTGATGTAGCTAATTTTGAAATTTGTATACCTTATGCCAGCGCTTACTAAAAGGGAACGCTGAGCTTTCCTTAGATCCTTTGACTATAAAGGTCAAAAAACATTTTTTGATGCCTGTAACAAGTTGGATCATGGATGCCCCATCCCTGGAAGTGTTCAAGGCCAGGCTGGATGGGGCTTTGCAAAACCCTGTCTAGTGGGAGGTGTCCCTGCCCATGGCAGAGGGGTTGGAACTAGAAGATCTTTAAGGTCCCTTCCAACCCAAACCATTCTATGGTTCTATTGAGAACTCGTTAAAAAAATAAATTCCAGAGTAGGTCACTGAGCTGAATGTTCTTTGGGAATATCTGATAGAAGTCTAAGGAGAATAGCCCTGTGTGAGCGAAGCCCTCTTGGATAGCTCAATCATGACTTACTTTACAAAGGTAAAGCTTAAAGTGGGTGTAAACTAGGTAATTAGATCCTTAGAAAATCAAAGAAAAGCCTGTCTTCTCAAATGGAGGACTTTTAAATAGAGATGTAAATTGAGTGAATAAGCAGATGAGATCCCAAGCAATCTTTTTGTTGAATATAAACACTTTTAATTTTGTGATGGGATTTTGGAATTCTTGATACACTGTCTTTTCATGAACAATTAGATCTGGGTAACCCGTCCTTTGTCTTCTAATATGGTATGTAAAAGTCTAGCTTTCAAGTGAGCAGTCTTTCATGGGAAGCCTGTAGAAAAAAGAAAAACTTAATGTGGTTCCATGTACTTAGAAGTAAGCATGTTAAGAACAGCCTGGTTTAGATTTACAAGGAAAAAAATTGAAGTAGTGCCAAGCTTCAATAAAATAGCATGCTTGACAATCTTCTTGTGGTTAAACCCTGAGTTAGTTTAAAACACTATTTACTCTGTTCAAGTTTCAGTCCCAATTCCAGCTGTTTGTTTTGTTTTTATTTTAAGTAGCTGTTTTTAAACATAAAAACAAGTAGAAAGTACTTTAAAGATGTTAGAATAGAACTGGTACCAATATATCATCTCTTATTTTTCAGATTGTGCCAAGGGTTGGAGTGGATGACCTCCCGTATTGGTGTGAGATAGCTTATTTTGTTGGGGTTTCTTTCCCCAAAAGAAGAGACTTCTATTTATCCTGTGAACATGTACATTTTTCCGTGCTCCCAGCTGCTAAGGCAGTGACCATGTTTAATTTATATCAGCCAACCCCCAAGCTGTACTTGAATCAAGCGCAGTTGAACTGAAACACAAAGTATTTTTCTTAACTTTTTTAATACACTAATCTTCAACTGGATGAACATATGTGCATCTGTTTTTAAGCATTGAAATTCCTCTGAATATGTACTCTAACTTTTTCATGACAGCTTTTTAAAATCCATTTTGTCATTGTCAATATTTCATACTTCCTCTTTCTAAATAGTTTATATAACTTACTAACATAAACGAGCGCAGTTTGTTTAATAATGAAAAAGTAGTGAGTAGGTGGACTTTACTCTGGCATAGCTTTAGCCTCTAAGGATAACCATATCTCCAGCTGGGCTTCCTGGAACATCAGCAGAGTTCTAGCCAGCATGTGAGTTAATAGTTATGAATGCAGATTTTTAAATGCTGAACGAGTTAGTTACAGTTAATATTGTGGTGGCTTTTAACCTGGTATATAATTGAACTTTTGCCTTAAAGCAAATCTCTTTCTTTCTCTCACTTTCTCTGGTAAGCAGTTCTAGGACATGATTCTTTTACTTGAAAATACATCTCTGTACAGTGGATAAATATTTTGTTATTAAGTGCTGGTTTAGTCATTTAGAACTTGAATACCTTTTGAAAAATAAACCTCTTGATAATTAAATTTGGAATCATGGCAGCCAGTGTTCAGTGTTATGTGTAGACTTGCTGTGCTCTTGATAATTAAATTTGGAATCATGGCAGTCAGTGTTATGTGTAGACTTGCTGTAATCTGTTACAATTTTAAATACTGTATACGTGAGCCTGCCTCACCTTTTAGTGAGAGTGCTGTTTTCTAAATGAATGCAAAATCCAAAGGGAAGCCAGTTTTATAAACAGAACAAAATCATGGTGCTTTCTCTGTTGACTTAAGAGTGAATGTAATCTTGACATTTACTTACCTATTATCAAATCTATTTTCGGGTTCTGTTGCAGAGAAAGTATTTTGCCTTAATTTTTGTCTTAAGTTTTAGTCTTATTTGCAGGAGCAGAGAACTTTTGATGGTGTTCAAGTTAAAGTAATTCGTCTGGAATTTAGGAACTGAAAGTTGAAAACGTAGAGAGCTTCCATTTGAAAAACAGGTGGTGAAAGATTGGACCAAGTAACTCTTAATTCAATTTGAAGGGGATAAAGTTAGATTTGTAAAGAAAATCCAAAGCTATGGATGAAGTTAATTGAGAATATTAGGCACCCAAAAAAAGCCAACCACCAAACGATCCCAAAAAATCTGCAAAGTATATTAAAAACAACAAAAAAACCAAAAAAACCCAAAAAAACCAAAAAAGAAAACAAAGACAACAGTGGACATCCAATTCCTAGTGAAATCTCAGCAGTGTTCAGGTTTCTAACCTACATAAATGCTTGGCAGGCTTTCCAAAAGCACCATTCTGCACTTTTGCATGCCTGAAAACCACGTGGAGTCTGGTTACTAGAACCATTTTGCTAATTGACTGTATGCCTTTAATGACAAAATGTTTTTCTTAAATCTTGTTTTGATAATTCAAGCACACAGAGTTTTCTTCAATAAAATTTTAAGTTTTGTAAATTTCAATTTGCTTCCATTTTTATTTGAACAAGGCTTAATGAAATTTTAAAAGTATCAGGAAATATGTTGTCGTAAGTTTTTAAAAGATGACTTTGAATACATGTGGAAACAGTGACTGGTTGAATGAAGTTGTGTATTAATGCTGGTTAGCAAAAGTCACATTTAGGAGAAAGATTATGTTCAGTGTCAGGTCCAAATGGTCAGAAAATAACTTAAATCAGTGTAAAGTAGTGCTTAAAGAAAAGAGAGCAATCTAAGGCAAGGTTAAGATGTGATACTAAAGCTTCTTGTTCCAATATTTGTGCTGACAACCCTTCTAAATGTGGGGGTCCCTTCACAGCAGGTGACCCCAGGCTGTGCCCTAGGTTTCCCACAGCAGAGTCTCAGGTGTTAGATTTTATAAAAAGAAGTCATTTAATGGAAAGGTGCAGCAGCAGGGTCAGCCTGGGCTGGGTGTCTCCGGAAAGGGAAGGACCTCAAAGAAAGGTCCTTCCTTGTGATCTCTACACCCCCCCTCACACGCTGTCCACGTGTCTTTTAGTCCAATGTGATTTTTGGTCTGGGAAAGAAGTCATTTAATGGAAAGGTGCAGCAGTCTGGATTTTAAAAGTATCAGGAAATATGTTGTCGTAAGTTTTTAAAAGATGACTTTGAATACATGTGGAAACAGTGACTGGTTGAATGAAGTTGTGTATTAATGCTGGTTAGCAAAAGTCACATTTAGGAGAAAGATTATGTTCAGTGTCAGGTCCAAATGGTCAGAAAATAACTTAAATCAGTGTAAAGTAGTGCTTAAAGAAAAGAGAGCAATCTAAGGCAAGGTTAAGATGTGATACTAAAGCTTCTTGTTCCAATATTCGTGCTGACAACCCTTCTAAATGTGTGGGTCCCTTCACAGCAGGTGACCCCAGGCTGTGCCCTAGGTTTCCCACAGCAGAGTCTCAGGTGTTAGATTTTATAAAAAGAAGTCATTTAATGGAAAGGTGCAGCAGCAGGGTCAGCCTGGGCTGGGTGTCTCCGGAAAGGGAAGGACCTCAAAGAAAGGTCCTTCCTTGTGATCTCTACACCCCCCCTCACACGCTGTCCACGTGTCTTTTAGTCCAATGTGATTTTTGGTCTGGGTTCTCTCTCTGTGCCCAGGCAGGCTGGCTGTTGACTGCTCTTATCTTGTTGATTTGCAATCTCTGCTGACAGCTGGAGCCTCCTTATCTTCTGGTTTATGATTCTCGTGCACCTGTGCTCACTGGCAGAACGTGGGGAACTGGAAAGGCCCAGGCTTAGGGAGAGCACTACCCAAACATCAGTGTGTTATCAACAGCTTTCTTATACCAAAGGACTAAACACTGCACTGTACCAAGGCTTCAGCAAATCTAGCTACTCAAGGTAAGTAAAACTTAGCAAACAGCATATATCAAACCATATTATAACACGAAGTAATTTATTCTAATGAAAACTTAGTTAATACCAAAGGACTAAACACTGCACTGTACCAGCTGCTGGGAAAATTACGAAGGAAATTATTGCAGCCTAAAGGCTTCAGCAAATCTAGCTACTCATGGTAAGTCAAACTCAGCAAACAGCATATATCAAACCATAATTTATTCTAATGAAAACTTTTTTAAGCTAAACAACTTATATCTTTCAACACCAGGTAACACCATTTGTAAACCTACAGTCTGATTACTAAATGCAGTCTCACCTGAGGTAACACGTCTGACTTTGAGGAGGAAAAGGTCAGATTAAAACATTCATTATTCTGATATTCTCTTTTAAGTCCTTAAAACTTAAGACCTTTGAGTACCTTTGCAGAAGAAAACGTTCTTGGTAATAGCTATGATTTTGATCGCCTTATTACTTCATTTTCTACAACAGCTTTCCATTTATAATATAGGTTTGTTCACAGCACTAATGCTGTGGTTTGTTGTTTGTCTTTTTTCTTAAAAGGCTTGGTACAGAATTTTTGGGGGGGAGTATTTTTAATCACCTTCAGAGCCTGTTAAACTTAAAAGTGGCTTGATTAAAGTAACTTTTACAATGGGCTGCTTTAGAACAATGCATATGTCTTTGCACTGCCAAGCACCACATTGTTTCTGTTAATCTGTATGTAGTAAATATATTGTTGGTAGATTTGCCCTTTGAAAATATTTGGCATTTAATAGACTGTTCACAAAGAACACTTAATCAGCTTCTCAGAGGAAATTACAAATGTCAGGAAAAATCTAGAAACATTCTCGAGTAAAATATCACAACCATTTTTCCCCTATGTAATCTGTTTTACCCAAAATACAGGATACTGTAATAAAGTCATTGATATGCGTGTTATAGTCTTATTTATAAAATCAGACCCATTGTGTTAAAATAATGTGTTATATTATGAGAGAAGTAGCTCAGATTTGTTCAGCAGCCTCTGTGAGCACACACCTTTGGGCAATTTTTGTCATGCTTGGATGAGGTTTGCAGGCTTCTAAGTTCTTTTGCTTAACTGAATTTGCTTAGTTTATTTGAAACGGGATTAAGTTTTACAATAAGACTTTCTCTTCCCCCTGCCCTGATGTGTTTGTAAGCTAACTGTTGTTACTAAGGAGATCCAGTAATAATTTTAATGTTTCCCTCCATTTTAATCATTTTAAGATTTAATAAAGCCTTATTGCATAAATAAGTACTAGAAAAATAGGCTGGCTAATTGAGTAGGGAGTGTACTGTCCTTCCTGTCTCTTTTGTCCAACTAACTTTTATCTGCTTCAATAATATATGGTAAGTGAAAACCATTTACTAAGGAAAAAAAATATATTTTGTGACCATTAAAAGTTGCTTTTTCTTTTGTACCTTTTAGCACATTAAGTGGGTCATTTGTGCTTGAGAAGAAAACGGTTTTCTTTCTTTACCCTACAGTCCACAGTTACTGTAGCTTGCAAATATTCAAGTGTTCTCTATTATAATTTCATATATTGAATTTTTGAGAAGCTCATTTCCTCTTCATAGTCTGAAATATCCTCTGCAAAACATACAATTTGAATTTTTTTCAGTTTTGAAAATAAAATTCTGCAGCCAAACTGGTAGTCGTTCCACCGTGTAAATATTGTAACAGACATCAAAATATGGTTTTGGGGTAGGGAAAAAGCGCTCTGATGAAAAATGATTTAGGTGTTTGATTTTTGTGCTCTTCAAGAAATTTTTCTAAGAGACCGTACTTTCATTTGTATTCTTTTTTTGTTGGAAAAAAAAAAAAAAGCCTTTGGACAAAACACGACTTGTAGACAAACATTTACAGACAGATCAATAATTTATATTGAGTTGTGAAAATGGGAGAGAGAGGAAAGTGCAGCCAGTTGAATTCCTGTTTTTCTGTTCAATCCCACCACTATTTCATAAGGATAGGCTTTAAACACTGGGTACTTCTTAGTTTAATTTTGACCTTCTTAATGTAACGTGTTTGGTTTTTTTTCCCCCAGCAATTCCAAAAATCTTCCCAAAGAATAGAGGATTTTGAAGGTGTTCTCAAAGCAGAGGGGCCAGAGCAGTGACCTAAGTGTGTGCCTCTATTTATGTGCTGGTACCTGGACGTGACGCATCTCTCGGGTAGGAATACATACACCTCCTGGGACACCAGGTATAAAGTTCCCTTCCTGAAACCATACTTTTTATCACTTTAAAAACAAACAAACAAAAAAATGAAATCCAGAAACCTCACACGATTGTTGGCTTTAGTTTCTTAATTTAATGGAAAAATACGCGCATGTTAAATGAAGAGAAAAATTTGTAGATAGAAGCAAACAAATTATGACCTTATCAACGCCTACAAGTATCTCAAGGGAGGGTTGAAGGAGGAGGGAGCCAGACTCTTTTCAGTGGTTCCCAGTGAGAGGACGAGGGGCAACGGGCACAAGTTGGAACAGAAGAGGTTCCACTCAAATATGAGGAGAAACTTCTTCACGGTGAAGAAGACAGGCTGCCCAGGGAGGGTGTGGAGTCCCCTTCCTTGGAGATTTTCAAGACCCGCCTGGATGCTCCTGAGTAACATGCTCTAGCTCTAGGCAATCCTGCTTTGGCAGGGGAGTTGGACTAGATGATCTCTATGGTCCCTTCCAACTCTAAAAAATTCAGTGAAATTCAATGTTGGGTGGTTCAGAACTTCTGTAAGACTACACAGCTATCACGGCAGGTGGTCAGATCTGGCATAAAATAGCTTTGTTTTCAGAACACTAAAGCTGAACATGTCAGCTTTCGTAGGTGCAAAAGTTGTCCTTTTGGCTGAATGCGACCAGTTTCTGGTTGAAGGGTACAGATTTCCTGAAGTGTAGCCAGGCAGGCTGTGCTAACACTCAAAACCCGCCTCGCAGCTCTCTCCAGTGCCTGTGGACACTCACAGTTTGCTAGTTTTAATCTTTGCCAGTTCTGTATCAAATTTAAGGCTCGTTATTCCCCACATGGATTTTGTTCTGAAGTGTGTGCTGTTATACTGATCTTGCAGGAAACCTTCCTTTTTTGGTGTTTTGTTTTTTTTTCCCTGTGACTAATAAATTCTGTAAATAAAATATCTAGAGAGAGAGATTTAATTTTATTTTCTGCAGTGTTGTTGGTCTAGTGTCAAACCTCTGTTTTTGATGTGCAAACACATATTTTGCTCCAGGTGAAGAAATTAAGGTGTCTTATACAGAGTTATATTATACTGCTGTAAGTGGGTTGGCACGTGGCTTAACACATATTTTGCTCCAGGTGAAGAAATTACGGTGTCTTATACAGACTTATATTTCACTGCTGTAAGTGGGTTGGCATGTGGCTTATGGGGTTTTTTTGTTTGGTTTTTTTTTTAATTTCTTGCCTGGTTGGTAAAGAGCTTCAGTATCCCCCAGCCAGTGATAGGAGAAAACTCCTACGAGGAGAGGCTGAGGGAGCTGGGCATGTTGAGTTTGGAGAAGAGGAGGCTGAGGGGAGACCTCCTTGCCCTCTCCAACTCCCTGAAAGGAGGGTGTAGAGAGGTGGGGGTTGGCCTCTTCTCCCAAGGGAATCATGACAGGAGCAGAGGAAATGGTCTGAAGTTGGGGCAGGGGAGGTTTAGATGAGATCTGAGGAAGAATGACTTTCCTGAGAGGGTGGTCAGGCCCTGGAAGGGCCTGCCCAAGGAGGTGGTGGAGTCACCATCCCTGGAGGGATTTCAGAAAGGTGTAGACGTGGCACTTCAGGGCATGCTCTAGTGCCCGGGATTGTTGGGTTGGTTTTTTGGGGTTTTTTGTGTGTGCGTGTGTGTGGTTGGACTCAATGATCTCAAAGGTCCCTCCCAACCATGAAGATTCTGTGATTCTTTCCAGCTATTTAAACACAGTAATGGGAAGAGGACTTGGGCATAGCTACTCTTTCTTTTTTTTTTTTTTTTAATCAAAATAAAATGAATTAAAGAGTTGTTCTGCTAAATTTGGGTGGGGTTTTGTTGTGGTTTTTTGTTTTTTTGTTGTGTTCATTCTTTGGTGCAGAGGTATCAAAGTAGTGTAAGATTGCCACGTTAAGTGTAGGGCTTAGGGAAAGCATTTACTCTTCACTCCATTCACTGGGGAAGAACCCAGGCCTGCATCTTGTGTGACCGTAGCTAGTTCATGAAACGTCTTGGTTGGACACCTGCCTCCTTTCATCCCAGGAGAACCTCCAACTTTGCTCCTGAAGAGACTTTCACATGGTTTCAGCCATGGGAAGCATGAGTCTTTGTTTGTTTTGGTGAAGGCTGTTTGTTTTAGTGGACTGTCCCCTTTCAAAGTAAGAGCAAAACAAATCCAAACAGAAGAGCAGGAAAAAACTTGTTTGGGTTTTTGTGTGTGCATTTGGCTGTGCCCAGCATTTCGCTGAGTTTGCTCTTTCCTTTCGTGGAGCCTGCCCCATGAAAAAGCCCAGAAGGCCCCAGTGAAGAGAGCAAGTATTAAAAATGTGACCATGATGCCAACATTACCAACAGGAGCTTGCACCTGGGAACGACCTTCAACTTTTTCTAAAATTAACTTGATGATCTTTTCATGTAGAGTATTTCTAGATTTTGCTTAGGGTAGAGAAAGGTGCATAACGTCTCCACAGTGTGTGTGCCCACCACGCAGGCAGGACAACCACGTTCTGAGAAAGGTAGTGCTTCACGTAGATGATGTATTGGAAAGCAAGTTCTGTCACTGAGCTAAATTTTCATAATATCAGGTGTGATACAGCTATGATTTTTCTAACTTCCTCACTTTTTAGGGCCACAGACATCTCAATCCTTTTTCTTTCTCTATTGGCTGTTGAAACTTGCTCTCTTAAAGTATCCAGGAAAATCAAAAGGCTTTTTGTGTATCTGAGTAGCTCGGAAGCCATGGGTGTGCATTGTAAAAGTGGGGCTTAAATTATCACCTCAATATTTTTGCTGGGCATTTAACGAAATTTACTTTAGAAAATTTTAGGATTATACCCAAATTAAACTTTTATGCGTATGGTGTGTAATAAAACAGTTGTGCTATTCTTCAGTTAGGTTTGTTTCTTGTTAGTTGTACTACTCTTCAATCGAGTAGATTTTTGGTCTTTCATACAGAAAGTTTTGCTGTGTGTAGCAGCTGTGCAGACAATCCTCCCTGTGCACAACAGTCCGTGTCCCCTAGATGGCAGGAAAGGATCACTTGAACGGTGCCAAACCTGCATTAGCTCTGCCTCAGCATCAACGTGAAGGATTCTGAAAATCCCTCAGTAAAAGGAAGCGGTGGTGTGTTAAATCGAGGGGAGCTGTATCGTGCTCAGATACAGTGGGGAAAGCACACGGGAGAGGGGAGTTGGATCATGTCTGTGGGAGGGAAGCTTACGGTGAGTTTTGGATAAATTTGAAACTCAGTTCTGTAGCTTAGAAGCATTTTGTCTTCATCGTTTATGGTTGCAATTATATTCTACTCCTTTTATTGTTCCACCTGCGAATGAGGACACCAAAATTGAATGCAATTCCTGACGTATTTAATTTTTATAATAACCTCTGTCTGCTGTCCATGACACTGAGGACACCAAAATTGAATGCAATTCCTGATGTATTTAATTTTTACAATAACCTCTGTCTGCTGTCCATGGCATGCCTCGTTTTCTTGAGCTTTGGGAGACGGACTGTTGTTCCTCTAAGGCTCTGCAAAGTTGTACTGCTGCTCCTCAGAAATTGCAAGGGAAATGTCTATAACATTTGGGGTCTGTAACATTTGAACTGTCGGTGGTACCTCTAAAAATACTTTGCTGTGTGTTAAGCTGCGTTCATAGTTTGGAGTATTTCCTATACTGCATATGAAGGCCAATTTTGGGCAAAATGGCAGAGTCGTTGCGAGGTTTAGATCATCTTTAATGTTAAGCAGCACTCAAAATAGCAATGGTCCCGATGTGCAGTACCACCAACAGTCTTTCATTGCCCATCTTCAATCTGTTGCAGTTGATGTACTGCATGTCTCCTCTGAAACACTGGTAATTCCTGCTGTTCTGTGCTATTGGTGTTCAGTGATTCGCTATTTATCAAAAATGTATGAAACTAGAGAGCTAAGCAATGTAGAGTGGTACCAAATGTTGTGAGGTTCATGAAAATAAGTGAAGTATCCGAGAGACAGTTGTTCCTGCAAGATTTTTCTTTCTCTGAAGGTCAGATAGAGGTGAGAGGAAAGACTAGAAGGAAGATTGAACTGCAGTGAGGAAACACTGCTTCTTGCTGAGGACAGGTTGGAGTGAAGCAAGGAAGCACAGCCCGGTGGCATGTAACACCACCAGATCTTCAGTAATTATGTCATCTGGAAAGCTGAATGCATTTGCTTTAGATTTGATAATTCATAATAAGAAAAAAAAAAAAAGGGTGTAGTGCTGTTTGACACAATAGGATGCCAGCTTCTACTAAGGAGTGTCTTACTGATAATTTTGCTGAAGACAGTAGAATTTGGGCATTCTTGGGTTGTACCTGAGGCTTGGTTGCTGGTGTGAGTTGTTGGCAGGTGTTCATGATCACCTCCTTGTGGTGTTGAAATGAGGATCTTCAGCTGTGCTTCTTGTCAAAATGGAATCCTACATTAAAAAAAACCCCAAACAGTAAAATCTTTTTAACCAAAAGGATACTTCGGACACAAAAAGGACAAATATTTGGAAAAATGTTGGTCTAGTTATATTTTTAGAAAGACACACACTGTGCATCTTAATGTGTTCATTCATTGTGTGTGTGTAAAGTCAGCATCCTCTCATGTGCTTGGCACCTTCCGAAATACTTAAACTGTTTGGCAACATCAAAGGAGTTTCAGGAGGGATGGTGTGCAGGGAGGACGGAGACAGAGGTGGAAGGGAGGGCAGGGAAGCATCACCAGTGATAGGATGCAGTTGCTCAATGACGAGCAGAGCTGCACATGAAGAAAATATCCTTTTCTTAACTCCTCTATTTCTGCCATTGCTTCTCGCTTTATGTTTCCTCAGTTCATCCTTTTCTAATCACAGAATCACAGAATCTAAGCACTGTCACAGAATCACAGAATCTTCTAGGTTGGAAGGGACCTTCAAGATCATCTTGTCCAACCATCAACCTAACTGACAAAAATAGACACCCACACAACAAACAAGGAGCATCATCACTAAACCAGACCTCCCAGCACTACATCAACCCGTCTTTTGAACACCTCCAGGTCACTTCTCCGTTGGCTCACCCGGCTGAATTCAGGCTACTTGGTTCTGTTTCATTCTCTTTGATTAAAACCTGGAGTTTCTGCCAGGCAGAATGAGTCTGGAAGCAGGAAACCCAGCACAAGGCAGCAGCTGTGCAACCAAAGACCTTGCAGTTGAAGTGGTAGACTAGAATTAGTGCTCAGTTCACGGGTAGAAGCAACGTTAATTTTGGTAAGACAGCAAAATAGCTCTCCTCCTGCCCCTGCTAAGCCTTTCCTTCGTGACTTTGCAAAGCCCAGTGTCATCGTATTTAATCATGGAACAGTACTCAATCCTCAGCTGGGCAGCACATGGACAGAATTTAAAATGATTTTCTGTAAAATACTTTGAAATATGCACAAGAGGAGAAAACAATCTTATATAAATGCAAATTGAAAGCTATAATTCTCTCTTTATATTTCATGGTTTCATATTTTGTGTATTTGCCTTTATACATTTCTTTTTTTTTTTTATGAAACTACTTACATTATGACTATTGACAAGAGTATTGCTTAATAATTAGCACTTCATTTCTGTGTCCACAGTGAAAGTTACTGTCGGCCAGTCTTCATTACAGGTGGAATTGACTGTATGGTCTCAAAGGGCTCATCCTCCATTCTGAAAAAGAAGAGAAGTGGTGAACAGTGTGGGGCACCTGAGGAGGGAGTGAAGTCTGAAAGACCCATGTGGAGGGACTCTTTATCAGGGAGTGCAGTGACAGGACAAGGGGTAATGGTTTTCAATTGGAAGAGGGGAGATTTAGATTAGATATTAGGAAGAAATTCTTTGCTGTGAGGGTGGTGAGACACTGGAAGAGGTTGCCCAGAGAAGCTGTGGCTGCCCCATCCCTGGAGGGGTTCAAGGCCAGGCTGGATGGGGCTTGGAGCAACCTGGTCTGGTGGGAGGTGTCCCTGCCCAGGGCAGGGGGGGTTGGATCTCGATCTCTAAGGTCCCTTCCAACTCTGACCATTCTGTGATTCTATGATCCTTTATTTTAGCTCTTCTCTAAGGATATTCTTTGATGAAACAATGAGCAAGAACCTCTTGAAACTCACTTGCTACCTGTTTCTGCAGTGCATCTTTCACAGCTAGTTGCAGAAGTAGCTCTAATGCCCAAGTTGTACCAAAGAGTTTACTGGATCAGAGTTTACTGGGTGGGCAGGAGCAGTAGTGACCCAGCTCAGCTGTGCTCTGAGTCTGTAGGATGAGATCCCATTGTGATCTTCTCACCCCGGTTGTGTAGATACACCCTTTCTGTGGCTGGGTTCTGGAGCCCCCAGAACCTGTCTCCAAAGCCCTGTGCAGGGGCTTCTGTGCAGTACAGTGACACATTCACTGCATCCACAGAGAACGAGGGGGATCTGCCTCTACAGTTGACTTTAGTCTCACTGCATTGTTCTCCAGAAATGGCTGTGATTGCCAGTGAAGACACTGGAAGCTGAAATGAAAGGTACAAAGATGTAGTGAAGATGTAGTGAAAGTATTGATTAAAATTTTTCAGATGCAACCACTGAGCTTTTGGAATTAAATGAACAAGAAGATGCCGTTAGTCAGGAAAAGATCTACTGAGTTCTATCAGAAAACATGTTTCAAAAATATTGCTGCTAAAAGTGGTAGTTACCCAAGAAAATCTTGGTAACTGGCCAACACTGGTCAAAACCTTCTGTGAAGTTTTAAGAAAAATATGACTGCGTTTTTTACAAAACAACACTCTGGTTTCTGGCCTCTTATTTTTCAAGATTCCACTTTTTAAGAAATGTTTTCACTGAGTCATTTGAGTGCTTATCGTTTTTCCATCACCTTCAGCCAAGGCTGACGTTGGAGGGGCCCTGAGCAACCTGCTGTGGTTGAAGGTGTCCCTGGGAGGGGTTGGACAGATGGCTTTAAAGGTCCCTTCCAACCCAAACCATTCCATGATTTGGTAACACACCCCCTTGGAGGTTTTATTCCATTCTGTAGACAGCAGAACTAGCAGAAGGTAAGTTCACTCGTCTGACTAGAGTCAAAAAGAAAGCTGTTGTCAGATATTAGGTTTGGAAATTTGTTATTGTAACCCCATGTGCAGAAAAGGGGGTTCGGTGAAGCTTTAACTCAATGCTCAAATTCCAGTGTTGGGAAAAATCTTGAATGTATTTTTTTAAAATGGTATAATGATAAATCTGGTCTAGATTTCAGCTGAGGATGCTTCAATTAGGTAGAGACTGAAGAAGCCAATTGAAATAAAAAAGTTCAAATCTGTAGGAAATACAAATAACTGACTTTTTCAAAGATATCTATGTATATGTCTTACATGTAAGGGCCATTGATGCAGATGGATATTCTAGTAGATCCAGTGAATACTGAGCAAAATGAGTATTGATCCTCCAAAGCCTCACACACTGTTCTTAGATCTGCTTTTCCCATCCCACAGTTGCTGGTGGACTTGGCACCTTTTGAAGATGAATGCAAACTCTTAAAATATTTTCCCTTTGCTCTTTTATCAGTAAGTTGTGAGACAGGGGGTACTTAATAGAATCAGTTTTTTGTTTTAGTAGGAAACGCAATATACTTCTGCTCTGGAGGAAAATTGGGAAGTAATTACTGTAGAATTAAATCCTATTGCTTCTGTGAAAATAAACACAATATAGGAAATGTCTGGGGACCTGCAGTAGGATATGTAATCCAGCAATGCTCATTCTTTTTTATAGAACTATCTAATTAGGAGTTAATGAAGAAAATATTGGACTGCTTGCTATTTTGTACACTAATTCTCTGCAAGTATTGTAGAAAGTTTCTTTTGCTTCCTAAGAATCTTTTTATCTTTCTGCTTTGCTTTTTAGCTGCAATGAAAATGGGATCTTACATTAACATGAATTGTGTATATCTGGGTAATAAGCAATTAAATTCAGTACCTTCTTAATTTATATGCTGGTTTGATTGTCTCTTCTGTGCAGCCAAGACTGTTTCTGCTAGTCTATGTATAGATTTATAAATATTTTTACAGAAAAAAAAAAAAGAAGAATAAAAGATTAACTATATTTGAGTTGAAATACAGAGGGGGCAAAAGTGCTCTTATCTAAGGTCAGACCATGTGAATCCGTGTCTGCCTTCTGCTGTGTGACTAATTTAGAAGCTTCTTTGGGAGTGAAAGGGATTTGAGGTTTTTAATTGTGCTGAACAAGTCCTAGACAAGGGGCCCATGTGTCAGCCATGGGCTTTACATTCCAACCTTTTTCTTTGCAGTTGTTGTTCTATTGACTTCTTGTCAGGCGAGATTTCTCGGTGCTGAACACAAAGTCTCTGCCCGGGGATCTTGGAGAGTATCTTGGAGCTGGAGTGGCCAACCATGGCACACTGCTGTGCCCTCTTCTCTCTCTGCCAGGCTCTCTGGCTTCAGCCAAAGACACACCCACAGCATCTCCCAACCAATTAGAAGGCACAGACACAGTTTTAGATTAAAAGTTGTCGAGTCCACTTACAATGCAACAAGTAAAAATTAACCACTGAACCTACTTTCATATTCCTACTAATGAATTGAGGGTTATGGAAAAATGACTTGCAATCAGAATCAGCAATATTTGATTGCTTTGAAACAAAAATTAACCACTGAACCTACTTTCATATTCATACTAATGAATTAAGGGTTATGGAAAAATGACTTGCAAGATTCAGAAATATTTGATTGCTTTGAAATGCGTATGTCAGTGGCTTTATTTTTAAAGCCTGATACTAGAATCAGGGAGAATTTTAGTATTGCTAAAATTCTGCCAAAATGCCATCGGAGCTTCAGGCAAAACAGATGTAACTTAGGCTAGTAAATCTATTTCATTTCTAAGGAGCAGAGCAATAAACCCCTTGAAGTGGGCATTACCTGAAGTAATTGACTGCATCTAGGAGTTAAATGTTCCAAGGAAAAGAGGAGACTGCTTCTAGCTGACAAGGTCAATTATCCCCTCACTGTGTCCTCTTTGGGTGGTACTGTCATTCTGAACCCATCTGAAAGAGTTAAAGAAAGCTTCTGAGAGCAGAATAATACTTGTTTATAAATAAAATTCCTATTATTTTTTTAAAAACAGATATTAAAGGAATTTCCATTGCAGTAATGCAGAGAATCCCATGGATGTAGTTATGTCACTTCCAAGTAGTAGTTGTGTGTCTGTCATCCCGTGTGGTTGGGTGAAATACTATCAGGGGAATTTTGCATTTTTGTTTGTTTAAAAACCACTGTTTGCAGAATGGCATTGTGTGCTGAACAGAATTTTTGAAGGTTGGTGTGCAAGTTTTGTATTTGGGCATCCCTTTAAGCCCTATTTCTGTTGAATCCCTATGAAGAAGAAACAAATGAAATGTGTGTGGGCCAGACCAGTCAGGGCTGAACTGGGAAAAGGTGAGTCCACTGGTTCGGGAGCCAGTAGGCAGTGAGAGAATGGACAGATACCAGTTTCAGTTCAGATGTCCAAGTTCAGGTGGGGAGTCCCACACACAAGAAGAGTCTCCCCCGCTCTCTGGGCCTGAGGGACATGAAGTAGGTGGGCTCTCTCAGGATCTTCCCTGAGGAACATCCTCAAACTCTGCCCGTAGCTGTTTTGCCTTGATGCCCCTCTTGAGTGCTGTGTCCAGTTTTGGGCCCCCTACCATAAAAAAGACATTGAGGTGCTGGAGCGGGTCCAGAGAAGGGCAACAAAGCTGGTGAGGGGTCTGGAGAATAAGTCTCATGAGGAGAGGCTGAGGGAACTGGGGGTGTTCAGCCTGGAGAAGAGGAGGCTGAGGGGAGACCTTATTGCTCTCTACAACTCCCTGAAAGGAGGGTGTAGAGAGGTGGGGGTCGGTCTCTTCTCTCAAGTCACAGGTGACGGGCCAAGAGGAAATGGCCTCAAATTGTGCCAGGGGAGGTTCAGGCTGGATATTAGGAAAAATTTTTTCACTGAAAGGGTTCTCAGCCCTTGGAATGGGCTGCCCAGGGAGGGGGTTGAGGCACCATCCCTGGAGGTGTTCAAAAGACGGGTTGATGTAGTGCTGGGAGGTCTGGTTTAGTGATGGTGCTCCTTGTTTGTTGTGTGGGTGACTATTTTTGTCAGTGAGGTTGACGGTTGGACAAGATGATCTTTAAGGTCCCTTCCAACCTAGAAGATTCTGTGATATGGGTCTCCCAGTGCTGAAGCACAGATTAGATGATCTTTAAGGTCCCTTCCAACCTAGAAGATTCTGTGATTCTGTGAGATGGGCTTCCCAGTGCTGAAGCACAGATCGTGACACACCTTTTACTCTATTTGGGACTTTTTTTTTCCCCTTGGTGATAGCTACCATATATAGATTGTACCTGCCTTAGTTTCCCGTTCATTTACTTCATAAACTTCTTCAGTTGGAATAAAAGCTTTTTATAACATTTGAGTTTCATCTGTTTCCCTGCAGCTTTTCTCTCAAGAGCAGCAATTACCGTGTCCTGATAACAGCAGATTGTTCATCTGTGTCCAATTGGAAATTAATGTTCTGCTTCCTTTACAATTGATAGCCCGTTCACTTTTTACTAGAGTGTTGTTCCTTCCTTCCAATATATGAATAATGCTGTTTCCAGCCCTGCTCATGCTGTTTGTACTCTCTGTTTGTTTTGCATTTGCTTGTGAAATCATGGCGTCCTCTTTATTCTTTCACTTTTATTTTTTAAACGATGGGCATATTCGTGGTTTGTAATTTTGGCACACAATGTCATGTTCTGTGCAACTTTTTGTCTTGTTTTGACTCCAGTGTTAACCTCTGCAAGTCCTTCTGTTTCACTGCTTTTTTTTGGGGGGAGGGCGTGTG
Organism: Calidris pugnax; assembly: GCF_001431845.1. NCBI lineage: Eukaryota > Metazoa > Chordata > Aves > Charadriiformes > Scolopacidae > Calidris > Calidris pugnax. Next base: position 3,674,397 of record NW_015090775.1, on the reverse strand, counting down.
TATCCGGTTTTGGGAGGGTTTTTTGATCATGTTCACAGTGCTGTAGGTTGTTCTGTACATCGTATGCTTCATCTCTAGTTGAGTGACATTGGACTGGTGAATTTATTCTTTCCTTGAAGTAATTCTGGGTCTAGTTCTTTCACATATTGTCCCATACTTTATTTTTTTTGTCTAATCCCTTCTAGATTATCTTTAAAATACCACGTTTGTCTTTTCAGTCCTTAGTTGCTGATGCTTCCTGCCTTGATTTATTCTTCATAGTGTCTATTTAACAGTGTGCCTCGGCTCTTGCAGAACTAGTTGTTTGAAAAAATGAAGTATCCTCTGGCTGTCTTCCTTTCTTCCTTGAACCTGCTTCCAGTGGCCAGAAATGGAAGTTCTATTTTAAACCTCCTTCTTTGTTCTTTGTGTTTCCAGAACATTTCAGCTGTTAATGGATATTCAGAGTATTTTCTTAGCTTTATGTGCTCCCTCATGCCTTAGTCAGTAATTGTTCTGGAGCAGATGCCTGCTGTGGTGGATATCTCACAGGGTGTTTGAGTGGAGTGCAGAATGATGCTGTCCATGTGGTGACATGAGGAGGGGAAAAAGAGGAGAGAAAAGACCTTAGAGGTGGAAGAGCCTTGGGTCTGGGAAGGTGAGGAAACAAGGGAGTTTGCTTGAGCCAGAGGGCACTTCTGCGTGGCAAGTGGAACAAAATAATTGAGGGTGGAAGATACCTTTAGAGCTCATTTAGTTTAGTGCTTGGCCAAAAGCAGGGCCAACTTCAAACTTAGAGCCTTGTCTGGTTGTCTTGGTCTGAACTTCTCTGGACACTGAGTGCCAGTGCTTGCCCACGTGAGTCACTCCAGCTGCAGTGTCTGCATGTCCAGGGCATCACTTGGAGCATCCCTGTGACCCAACTGGGAGTCAGGGAGCTGATCTGCCTAAAAATCAATCATTGTGACCCAACTGGGAGTCAGGGAGCTGATCTGGCTAAAAATCAATCATTGAGTGACTTCAGCAGGAATAACGACAACGTCGGTGTGAGCAACATCCGCTCTTGGCTCTTCCTGAGGGAAGGGGAGGTGGAGGGATGCAGGAAAGAAGCACCCCCTTTGCAAATGCAAAACCTGTCCCTTCTTCCTTCCCCCCACAATGTGCACACGAGGGATTTAGGAAACCTCTTGCATTTCATCACGTGAGAAATGCCATCATTGTCAATTGTCCTTTGGAGGAACGCACAACACAATCAGAAGCTATTTAATTCTTTTTGCTTCCTCAAACCACCCCCAAAACAAAATCTAAAAATGCCTCAGTACATTTCTCAGTGATGTTTCAAATTTAGGCTCATGGTGGAAGAACAAGCATGTGCTGTAATTTACTCAAAGCTCACTGAAAGCTATCATTCCATTCCAATTCTACACCTGGAACTGGTGTGAAAAATATATGTAAAATCCAAGCCCTGGTGTTTACTAATCAAACAAAAGCCTTACAAAACCTTCCTGTCCCAGATCTTGCTCGGCTTTTCCATAGCCTAATATTAAGCTCAATGACAGCCAAAGTATTCACTACAGTTTATTCTTTGTTAGAGAAAAACCTTTAATTTAGCCTCTAGGAGATCTGAACTTGCAATGGAGAGCTGTCACATTCACTCTGATTCTACGTGCAAATCTGCTCTCGCAGCCATTCTGTGCTTTATTTATAAATTCTGTGTTTATTTATAAACTTAAAGTGATTTCTGCTGCACTGCAGCGTGGTTTGGAAGCACATAGCGTGATAATGGGACAATCAAACATCATGGAGATCAGGTTTTAGCAATGGTACTTTGAATTTAACAACCAGCTCTCTTGCATTTCTGTTATTTAAATCCTTGGCTTTTTCATCTCAACAAGGGCAAAGGAGTCAAAGGAAATGGGGGGTAGGAGCAGAGCTGGGGGAGCGTGTGACAAAAGGGGAAGCTTTAGGTACAGTAGAGCTATACAATGTGGTATTCTATAGATAGTGTGCAAAAAAAGAAATGGAGACTGAACTCTGATTTTTCTTTTTCTGTTCTTTTTCATTCTCTGAATGTTTTTTCTATGGTTTCTTTGTCTCTATCCTTTCCTTCCCACGCTTCTAAGTGAAGCATCAACTCAGAAGGTTTTGAGTTTGCTTTTCCAGGTTGGTGTATTACAGTGGAGCTGAAGATAAGCTTAATGAATTGGGCTATCTAAAAAGCATCAAGTATTATAACTACAAATACCATTCTCATATGAGTAACCAATATTTTCTATATATTGCATGCATTTTTCATTGGAACAGTTCCCTCAAAATAGTGCTTAATAAGCTGAGACCTGTGCAAATACAGACAATATGCATGCATTTTTCATTGGAACAGTTTCCTCAAAATAGTGCTTAATAAGCTGAGACCTGTGCAAATGCAGACAATACCTATTTTAAATTCTTCCTGCCTGCATCACTTCTACCTTCTCTTCTTCCTCCACCACATACTGGATGAAATCTACAGGAGATGCACTTGTGATGTAAAAGATCTTTTTCAAAAGATTTAAACTAGTTTATTCAGTAATATTATACATGATCTTATTTGATCTTGGTTGCTTCCTCCAGAGATCAAAAAAGTGTAGTTCCTTTTTATCAATGTATTTCATCCAGTCTACCATCCTATGCGATGCCACCCAGCTTCATTGGGACTTTCAAGTGTAAAGTCTTAAAGATGTTTGGTAAATTTAACTATATTTTAATTCAGCCTGGTTTTCCAAATCAACCTTCCTTCCATTTGCCATCAAAATATAGGAAGTGTTAACATCTCTTTTAAACTGGTTCCCTGGAAGAAGTCTCCTCTCTGTACTGGCAAAGGACAACTGGCCTCTTATGTAGATTAGTTCAAACCATATTCTGGATATAAGTCTCTCTTGGCAAATATGTACAGTAAAATAGATACTTTTACTTCGGTTTTGTGAAATATTGTATTGATGTGAAATATTATACTGCTGAAAATGATATCGTTAAAAACCTCAGGTTTCTATTCTCAGTCATGACTTTAAGAAGATGAAAAATATCAATGCATTGGAAATACAGCTTCAAATGAAACTAACATTAGATGCCTATTTTTGTCAATAGATTTATGACAGCAAAATATGCTTTGAAAACATGACATGAATCCTAAAAAACTATTAAAGGAAGACCTTTCAAGTGGCCAGCAATTTAGCCTCAATATGTGACTTCAACTCTGCAAATTGGAAGTTTGCAAACTATTGGATTGAATATCTTGGAGGCGATAAAACTTAAAATCTAGAAGAGCAAAATAACTAACTTCTACAAACTTTGAATATCTTGGAGGCGATAAAACTTAAAAGCTAGAAGAGCAAAATATTAACTTCTACAACCCGTGAAATTTACAGATGTTGAGCATCTGTAAAAGACATTCACACTGTTGTAGAGCCAGGGTTGCAGGAGTGATAGAGATACCGAGTCAGGCCCTCTTTCAGTTGAGGATGGATTCATCGTTCCTCAGATACCCTGACAACATCTTCACTTGTGGAATGAGGTTTCTGACAGAATTTGCATGGTTTATTCTGTGTGCATGTCATGTTTCAAATTAATGATCTAAAATCCATTCCATTCTGAGGACTCTCCCACTGAAGCTCTAGATTTTTACCCCTGTTACTGATCAGTGATCTTCCATGCTAATCAGTGAATTACTTTGTCAGCTAATCATATTTTGTACTGTATACTGAATTATTCACACTGCAAAGACCTCACATAAGCTGGTCTGCTTACCACCATCACTTTAAAGAAACAGTGATGAACAGGACGCCATAAAATTAAATCAGATTCATGAAGGAATGTAGTCTCCTAACACTTGTTGAAAGACTTAGGTCCTGTCGGTGAGATAAATAACCTGTGAAAATTAAATATGCTGCATTACTTCCAGTGTCTTAACTATGTTTTACTGAGCTAGAGAGTACATTTATCAGCAGTTACCAACCCTCTTAAAACTCTCCAAGTTCTGCTAAACACGGAGCAGAGCCAAACAACATTGCTTTTGTGTTCTGGCATTGAGGGTTAACAGAAGTGCTGCACCTGGCTTAGCCCATGGGACTCGAGTGCCATTTAAACTGCCTAAATATGAAGCATACATTTTTGAACACTATGTACATGTTAAATAATAAAACCTGTTTTGTTTTTGTTGTATATACCATCTAATCTATAATGAATAGCTTCAAGGGATACTCTCTAGTGAGTCTGTTTAATGGGGAGTGGGGGTGTGTGTGTTCTGGAAAAAGAGCTTCGTCTGAAATACGCACTGGCCTGAGCGCCGTGCAGCTGTGCTGGGCTTCTTGGGATCACAGATTCTGCTGGCTGCAGGGACAATGGCTCCTCAAAAATGCATAATGTAGGAAATCTGAGTTGTGTTTGAAAATGAATAAAATCATGACCAAACACAGCTGTGTTTGCATGTGTATTCTCCATTACCATGTCTCCCGGGGGGTTTATGTCTCTCTTCACTCTCACAAGAAAGGAGTGGGAGGGGATAATTGCAAAGAAATTCTTTTATTTCCATGTTTAAAGCACTTTAACAGTTCCACCACTTTCTGTAAGCAAATTAAGACTTCCTGTCTTTACCCACCCCAAAGACATGTGACCTTCCAAGAAATGTTTGAAGTAAGTACAATTGCCTGAAGGGAAGCTCGTAGGTCTAGAGGTGGTGGAAGTATTGCACTGAAATGTTTCTGAAACTGCTTGGGCAGTTCCTAGCATTGAATATTGCTCATTATGTTTTGAGTCTGCGCAGGGATGTTCAAGATATATTTCATGAAGATACCAACAGATAATCCCTACTCTGAGGAGAGAACTGTCTTAATATAACCATGATCTGGTAAGTGAGAGTTAAGGAGTAGCAGACTAGACTGGTTATGTTGTAAATCCTGCTCAGGAAGTTATGTAGAATTGTTGATTGGCTCGGTTCATTTTTCTTTTCCCAATTTGGCTACTTAGTCTCCCATTCACTTCTCACAGTAAAATGTTTATTCAACCATTTCCTTACACTAGTGCATGTTAGATGAAAGAATGCGAAGAAAATGTCATGTGAAAGGGCTGGAGATATAACTTCTGCACAGGAAGGCTTCAGAGCAGTCAGGAGGTATTTGCAGGCACAACTGAGGCTTCAAAGACCTCGGTGATGTGACTGGAATCAGCTGCTCTGAGGGCAGTGGAGCCCAATTCCAGATGAGGAGCTTTCCCAACTCGGTGTATTTGGGTACCAGCTCCAATTCAGATCTGCTTGGGTCACAAGTTAAAATGAGTTTGCACACTTGTCCCCAGGGAACACGTACCTGTGTGCCAATGCCACCTTGTAGTTTGGCACAGCAGCATGGAAAAGCTTTCTCAGTGGCTGCCTGTCCTCTGTGTGCTTCTCTTGCCATGAAATCAGTTCTGAGCAAATCAGTCTCATTCATCATCTGGATGAAATACTAAAAAAAAAAAAAGAAAGAGAAAGAATGATAAAAAGAAATGTTGCCTAAGAGAAATTGTAGCTTTTTGTATAGAGTCGTTTCATGATTTAAATACGTAGGTGATGTTATATTATTTTTCCTTTTTAACTTTATGCACATAGCTTGGAACACCACTCGAGAAGGAACAGTAAAATAGAAGTGTTTTATCTATTCATTGTATCTTACTTTTGTTCATTAAATCTCCTTCAAAATGTCATGCAAAATTAGGAAGAAGCAATCAGATTCCTCCTCTTTTATTTCAGATATAATCCAAAGCCAACTGGTTTCATAGATTTCTTTGCATGTCTAGTACAGACAGACATTTGAAAGGCATCATTAAAAATATCCCTTTAACTGGTTCTACAGCAGTTTGTGGAATCTGTTCAAATGTTATTTAGGTTTTTATCTTTGCCAACCAGATGAATTTCAGAAGCAAGGGAACACGACAGCAAATAACAGCAGCTGGTGTTACATTATATAGAAGTAGCCGCTGTGACTGGAGTATGTCCCATCTCCAGTGGTCAGCACAGGGACAGATTCTGACATTTTCTCCGAGTCAGGTGTCTGCATCTGGTCACAGTGGAGTTGCCTCAGACCAGAAAACTGCTTTCCTTCACCAAACCAAGTGGGATGGATGCTAGATGTCCAAGAGTTTCAGGTATGCTAACATGTCATAGAATCATAGAATCATTGAGGTTGGAAGAGACCCTTGGGATCATCGAGTCCAACCATCTCCCCTACTCTACAAAGTCCTCCCCTACACCATATCCCTCAGCACTGCATCTAAACATCCCTTAAACACATCCAGGGATGGGGACTCCACCACCTCCCTGGGCAGCCTGTTCCAATGCCCGACCACTCTTTCAGTGAAAAATTCCTTTCTAATGTTCATGCAACATGCTCATAAAATCTCCATAATTCAGTACCTCACTCCCCATCCTTCATAATTTTTCCGCTACTGGCTCCGGACTCCTTCTCAGAGGGGCCTGTTTTAAACCTGCCTGTGAAGCAGCTGTAACCTCCTGGCTTAGGAGGACCAGAACACAGCAAACACAGCCAGGAGTCAAGATACAGTGACAAGGACATCACCCGAGCATTGGTCAGGCAAGGAAGAGAGGAGGTAATTACAAGTGCAGCAGAGCAGGACACCCATAGCAAAGTTCCTACACGACAAATCTCCATCATCCTGAATCCTCCCACAGCCTAAAACTGTGCTTTTGTCTCCTAGATTGGAAGCGTAACAGCCCCGTGTCCCAGATTACCCAGTTTTTCACCATAACCTACAACTTCAAACAACCCTGGTTTTCTTCAGTGTCTCCGCGTTGTTGCATTGCACGTACCTCATAGACCAGAATCCAGATGTTTTACTTTTAATGAGGGTTGTGGTTTGGGTTTTTTTCCCCACTTATCACGAGCGAATGAAGAGAGGAGAACGGAGGCAGGGGATGTGGGAGTTTCCAAAAGATCACCGACAAAGTTTTAATTTCCAAAGTTCACCAACACGTTTTAATTTGCCCTTATTACTACTGGGGAATCACTGCCTGGGAATACTTTCTAAAACTACTGTTATTTCTTTCCTTGTTATTACTTGCCATCCAGGTAAGCCTTATGGATCAAAGGAGACCGGGTTTATTATGGTTTTTGTTACTGCTATTTGTTTTAGAGTGCAGAGGTGCTGTAAAAGGGGAGATGTTAAACAAACAGGCTCTCAGCTGACTAACTTTTCTCCCACAACCAGGTGTCAGAAGTTTCTGAAAATAGGGCCTAAGGGATTAGTACAAGAAAATATAACTATATGGGGAACTGAGAGTAGGGGGGGGGGGAAAGACCAATAAATGAATTATTTAAATCTTTCTTAAAAGAGATGCAGCAGCAAGGTACAACTCTTCAAAGGGAAAAAAGACCCATTAATTTGATTTGACAAAATCTAAACCATAAAAATTTTATGATACAGCCTTTCTGATACTTATCTGGTTACCTGCAGCAGTTGAATTCAAAGCTCCATTAAAAATAACTTTTTTTTTTATTGTATTCATTGATGCCTGAGGCTGGAGGGGTGCATTATTTTGTAAGCCTCAAGTTAAACAAGGTGGGATAATCTCCTCGGGGTGTTTTATTGCTTCCACTATTGAATGGAACACCTGTTAAGGACAGCAGAGGTGCTTCAGGCTGTGAGAGAGGTACAGCTGGAGTTCTGGGAAGGCTGTCAAACCCAAAGCTGGAAATATGCACTGGAGTTCTGGGGGAATGCATGCTTGGGTGCTGGGCTATGGCATGAGGACTTTTTACAGTCAGAGGTATAGAAGATGGAGCTGATGATGTGTCTCTGTGAACTGACTGGAGGAGTTTTTAGCAGGTGTCTGAGTGCTGGAGGTAGCTATGTGAATGAGGAGAGGTTTCTCACTTGGGAAGAGGGATGAAGAGAGGATCGTGAGGAGGCTGCTGAGCGCTTTGGTGAAGGCTTAGCCTGTGGACCCCATAAAAGAGTCTTGGTTTTGCTGTCACTGCCTTTCCTGCTGCGGTGAAAGATTGGAAAGCGTAGACTGGTATGGACTGCCAGAATTGAGAGACTCAAGCAGCCTGGCCTCACACCTGCAAACTCAATTAAAGTTAAGCTCTCCCCACCCAGTGCCCTCATCTGCTCCATGTCCCAGCACATTCTGCTCAATGGGGACTTCAGATAGTGAGGGAGAGAGCCCACCCCAGCAGGGCACCACGGTAGCAGCCAAACCTGGGCTGCAAGTCTTGTGGTTGGGCTGCCCTTATAAACTCTTCTGTCTGCCATCCAGCACCTCTCCGGACCTGTCTGCCGCAGGTCACAAGCAGTTTTTCATAAATTAGGGCAGCAAACAGACCAGTGCTTGTCTGTAATTACATGTTTAATAAAAACTTGTAAATTAAAGCGATGCTCAGAACACTCATCGTAATGTTTTGTCATACAGCAAGATCACAACGAGGGAAATCTTTGGAATTTTGGTTTTAGTTTGAAGCTTGCAGTCAAATTGCTAAAGGCTAACGGATGTCTGTCAGAGCCAAGTCATTTTCTCAATCAGAATGCAAGGTGAGATTGCTGAGATGATGTTTCCTAACGTGTCACATTAGAGACTACTGTTCTAAGAAATTGTTGTTTCTAATATGAAAGACTATATATTGAGGTAGTAGAAATAAAAGAAACACTAAAATAAATTTTCCTTCTGTTTTTGTTCCCCTTGGGCTAGCAAGTGGGTTTCCGACAGCAAGTAAATTGTTTAAGATTAACACTTTATTAAAGATGTAAACAGTTTCTTCATCACTTCTAAAAAGTGATTCTAAAATTAAGAAAAAAAAATACAGTAATGACTGAATTGAAAATCCTCATATTAGTAATAATATCTACTGCCACTAGTGTTACTGGCTTGGTCTATGAATGTTGCTTTACCTGTTAGGCCTATTTCCCCATCTGAAAAATGCGGAATAATGATACTTTAGAAACTGTGCTGAGAGAGCTAAGGCTGACAGGTGCAGCAGAACTGCTGAGGGGATTTCACATCTAATCTGTGTGTTCCTTCCTAAGAGATCACTGCCATAAGAGATGTTGCTGCCTCCTTCTATCTCTATCCTCCTATTATCACGTACATTTGGGGATAGTAAATTCATTTTTTTCTGAAAAAAAAAAAAAAGTAAGAAAACTCCACATTTCAAAAAGGAATCTAGTTGAATCTATTGCATAGTTGTTCTGTCTGAGAAAGGCTGTTGAGACGTCCCAGGAACCCTGGACAAATGTAAGTTATCATAGTAGCCCTGACAAAACTGCAGGTAACTTGTGGGACACGTTTAGTGAAACTGTGACATTTCGAAGCTATGTCAAACTGTGATGTCTGACCAGGTAAAGATGATGTTTGAGGTGCAGATCCTGTGTGCTGATGTGGTTCTTATGCTGCTTTCTCTTACCATTTCTGTTTGATCACAGCCTCTTCCTCAACATCACACTGGCAGCATATGGCAGTCCATGATGCACCATGGCTGTAGAATTAACATACGTTGTGCTTTGACCTGTGTAGAGGCAGAAAGTGATTATAAATTACTCTGTGTATCTACAGACCTGTTCCAGATTCAGTGATCTGCCCGAATAAGATTGTTAACATTAAAACACGGGTTGTCATATTCTCTATTGGAAAGAAAACGGACTCCTCTTATTGCTCAAGTCTGTAGTGAAAACGTTTAAATGCTCTGGGAAAAAAAGAATTATTACATTTATTCATTTAGTCTTCCCCAGGCTACAATTACTTTTTTCTTCTCAAAATCAATTGCTGAAACCCCTTCATCACTGCTGCTGTTAATAAGACTTAGTCATCATTTTAGTGAGCGCTGAATAGCCTTTTAATTTTCATTCTGTTCATTTGTAAAGAAATGAATTCTCAGTCCTGCTGTTTGCAGTTAAAAATGTAACATTGGTCAAAGCTCAAACAGTTTAGATACTCCCTTTTGTCCCAGAGAATTTCCCCAAAGTTTGATGCAGGAGCTTCCACAGAGGCTGCTTATCCCAAGGTTTTCCTGGACGTTTCAGAGTTCAAAAGGAAAAATCTTTATTTTTTTCTTCCTCTGCCTTGATATGAAAGAGATTAGCTTATTGTATTGCAAAGTGAGCCACTGGATAAGAAACAAAATAATAAACCCCGTGCCCTGCCTTCACTGTTGTGCCAGTTTAGCCCTCCACCTTCCTGCTTGAACCTACCTGAGGAGCAGTGGGAGACCTGACCTGCTCTGTTTGATGTCCAGGTCCTGCTCATGGTTAGGCTACAGCAGCCCAAATGAGACAGATGGAAGCACCAAGCGCGTATCCTTCTCCTCTCAGAGCCAGAGGAAAAGGTGACACTTGCAACAGGAACATCCCTCATCTTTGCAGGTCAGATGCTATCCTGGCTCTCAGATGTTCAGGACATCCAGTAACATAATGCAGCAACACAACACCTCTCTCTCCTCAGTCTTTAGATCGTGACACAAAATCAATGAGAGGATTGATTGCAAAGCTAGTGCTGTTAAAAGTTACTTTTGTTTATTTCTTTTCTCATGAAGAGAGTAGAAGTCCCACTGAGAATTCTTATTGGCTTAATGAACTGCTGAAAACTTTCAGCCGACATGACACTAAAATTACTTTTTCTTCATGATGATAGCAAAAAATAATTCTGAATAGCACACTGGTGTTACAACTGCCTGCATCTTCAGCTTACACTACAGGGATTTTTCCAAAAATGACATCAGCTATGTATAAGAAAAAGAGAAACCCAAGGTGGCTTAACAAAACAACCTTCATGTACATACCAAGTATGAGCTTGCTTGTGTGTTTTTAATAGACTCTATTGCATTAGATCAGTCAAAGGAGTCACAGGAAGACTTGAAGGAATTCTTCAAGTCACAAAGAACTGAAAGAATTTTCAGACACCCTTATTAGACTATGATGCAGGTTTTATACCCTCAACTCTGTAACAAGCAATGCGAAAAACCAAAGCTTTAAAGCCTTTCTGAAAACAGAGGGGGAAAAAAAAAGAGAAAAAATAAATAAAGGTTATTTATTAAACATATTAACACCAAATGTTAATGTATGTTTCCCGGATGACAGCAAATGTCAATGAAAATTAGCTACAGCTGAAATTCTTTTCCATTATACAGTTCCAAATGGATTAATATTTTTTTTCTTTAATTATTAGGAAAGTTACTGTGAACACAAAGAAACTAATTATGCTTCTCAATTGTGGACTTCCTCAGGAAATACGTCAGCTGCTCCTCTTTGACTAACATCTACCCTGCTATTTCTTAAAGTCATAAATTATGGAAAAGAAATGTGTCCTTGGTACGTTACAGACTGGACTCACCCCTCTTGTTTGAATAAAAACGTCTCATTTGGAAACAATGGAGTTTGACTTCCTTTTTCCCATTACGTATACTATACAAAGAAATCAAATTATATGTGTTTCTTCTGATGTCTGCACAGTTCATACCTTTCCTAAAATGGAAAGTATTATATTTATTAAAATAAAAAATCCTTACCCTGTTTTGTATCATGCAGTAGGGAGTATCACACAGTAATATATGCTGCGAGAACTCAAGCTCAGATTTTATCTCAGTGAACCTGCATTTATCAGAGACTCCTGAAAAATTCTTTTTGCCTGTTCAAATGGAAAATAATCTGTCTTTACTTTGCATTATTTATTATGTTATGTACTTGCTTCGTTGGGTTGGAATACTCCTTTAGAATCATAGAATCATCTAGGTTGGAAGGGACTTTTAAGATCATCTAGTCCAACCAGCAACCTAACTCTGATAAAAAATCAGAAGAAAACCATACAACCCTCCCCCCGGCCCTTACTAAACTATGTCTCTAAGCACTATGTCAACCTGTCTTTGAGTGAGGTGATTCTGCCCCTCTGCTCTGCACTCGTGAGACCCCACCTGGAGCTCTGTGTCCAGCTCTGGAGTCCTCAGCACAGGAAGGACATGGACCTGTTGGAACGGGTCCAGCAGAGGGCCACGAAGATGATCAGAGGATGGAGTACCTCCCCTGTGAAGACAGGCTGAGAGAGCTGGGGCTGTTCAGCCTGGAGAAGAGAAGGCTCCGGGGAGACCTTAGAGCAGCCTTCCAATATCTGAAGGGAGCTACAGGAGAGCTGGGGAGGGACTCTTTGTCAGGAAGTGCAGTGACAGGACAAGGGGTAACGGTTTTAGGAAGAGGGGAGATTTAGATTAGATATTAGGAAGACATTCTTTGCTGTGAGGGTGGTGAGACACTGGAAGAGGTTGCCCAGAGAAGCTGTGGCTGCCCCATCCCTGGAGGGGTTCAAAGCCAGGCTGGATGGGGCTTTGAGCAACCTGGTCTGGTGGGAGGTGTCCCTGCCCAGGGCAGGGGGGTTGGAACTCAATGATCTAGATGGTCCAGAGAAGAGCAACAAAGCTGGTGAGGGGGCTGGAGCACAAGTCCTATGAGGAGAGGCTGAGGGAGCTGGGGTTATTCAGCCTGGAGAAGAGGAGGCTGAGGGGAGACCTTATTGCTCTTTACAACTACCTGAAAGGAGGGTGTAGAGAGGTGGGTGTTGGTCTCTTCTCCCAAGTCACAGGCGACAGGACAAGAGGAAATGGCCTCAAGTTACGCCAGGGGAGGTTCAGGCTGGATATTAGGAAAAATTTTTTCACGGAAAGGGTTCTCAGGCATTGGAATGGGCGGCCCAGGGAGGTGGTTGAGGCCCCATCCCTGGAGATGTTCAAAAGACAGGTTGATGTAGTGCTGGGAGGTATGGTTTAGTGATGGTGTTGCTTTTTGTTTGTTGTGTGGGTGTCTATTTTTGTCAAAATTAGGCTGATGGTTGCACAAGATGATCTTTAAGGTCCCTTCCAAACTAGAAGATTCTGTGCTTCTGTGATCTTTAAGGTCCCTTCCAACTCTAACCATTCTATGATTCTATTATTCTAACATCTACTACTTGAAGCAAATTTTGGCTTTAAAGGCGTATTCAGACTGCTTTGACTTAAAACCATTTCAATAAACCCGACGGCGCGGTACAGAGGGGTTCCCGCCTCAGGGACGCCGCCTCACAGCCCCAGCCCCGGCGGGAAGCAGGAATTCCGCGGCGACCAATCAGGAGCGGAGGGGGCGTGGCCAGGAACCGCGCGGGGGTTTAAAGGCGGTGAGAGCGGCCCTTCGGTTTGTTGGCGCGGGGGCGGGGGGGGCGAGGGCGAGGAGAGTGTGAGTGTGGGAAGGAAGAAAGAAGGGGAGGGCAGGCGGCCTAGGAAGAAACCATCCAGAGGTGTTTCCATCCGCTGGGTCTGTAGCCACAGTCCAAAAGGAATAAAGTGACCCAAACTGACCTAGCACAGAGACCCGCAGCTGTCCAGGCCAGGGGCTGTGTGGAACGTCGGAGCCTGTCAGCTCTTGCAGGAGGACAGCAAAGACAGCGCCTGTGCACGCTGCTACCAGGTAAATCAACTGCTCAGCCTCGTGGCTGGGCTGAAGGAGGGAGTGGAAAGGGAATGTGAAAGGGAAATGGGTTGGTGGAGGCAGGCTCTGCCATCCGTAGGGAAAAAACAGCAGGTGGAGGCTTCAGGAGAGGCAGAGGGTCCCCTGCCCTCTTGTCACCAGGGAGAAGAAGGGGAAGGAGGAGAGGATGGGGGGCAATGGAAGCAGGGACCTCCTCGGGACAGCAGGAGAGTCCCCTCCAGACCTCCCCTGCCTTCCCAGGTGCCCATATAGAACAGATAGGGGCCTCTGGAGATAGAGGATGAGGGAATAGAGTATGCTGATAAAGGCCTATCCAGGGAGTTGCTGAAGCAGCCGGTCCATGTATTAAGACTGCCTCTGTGAAGAGCAAGAGGAGGGGAATGGTTACAAGTGGTTCCATTCTGAGGGGACCTGAGGGTCCCATGTGCAGTCTGGACCCTTCTCACAGGTTTGTCTGCTGCCTCCCTGGGGCCCATGTTAGGGATAGAACCAGGAAGCTTCCTGGCCTGACACAGCCCTCAGATTATTACCCTCTTTTGATCTTACAAGTAGAGAGTGATGAGTTAGAGAGAAGTCTGAGGGCAATGAAGAAAGATTTCAGGGCCTTGGGATGACTTGTTGAGGGTTCGGGAGCACAAATTGTGTTCTCTGTCCCTCCAGTTTTGGGTACTGATGAATGAGTTAACAAGAAGACCAGGAAGATCAATGCCTGGCTCCAAAACTGGTGCTGCCAGCCGGGCTTTGGGTTCTCTGATCCCAGTTTGATTTGCAGGACACCAGGCCTGCTCACAAAGGATGGGAAAACTCTATCCCGAAAGGGGAAAAGGATACCAAGCCAAGAGTTAGCAAGGCTTGTGGACACAGCTTTAAACTAGAATCGAAGAGGGAAGGGGATAAAACCAGGCCCACTAGTAATGAGCCTGGGGTAAAGGGCCAAGGATGGCAACTACAGAAGGGTCTGAGCATGGTCAGGTGGGAATTGGGGCTCATCCCCTCCAAAAAGTGGCAGGACAATTAGCCCAGCTGAAGTGCATCTGCACAAATGCATGCAGCATGGGCAACAAACAGGAGGTGCTGGAGGCCATTGTACAGCAGGAAAACTGTGATATATGTATTATATTGATATGTACTACAGAAAACTCAACAAAGCACATTAGTATACTAAAAGGTCATGATTTGAAATGGAAAGCCTACAATTCTGCAACTGCAAATCAGTGCATAGAGCGTTTCTGTTTATCTGATTTACAAGTACAGGTGTTATTAAGACAGAGTACTACCAAATAAGTATTCTCTTAGCAGTGCAAGATATTGGTAGCAAACCAGAAAGCTTGATAACCGCTCTGTGAATCTGCTTTGGTACCATTAGGGGATACATTTAACAGGTGTGATTTCATAAATAAAATGAAAAATAAAGTAAAAGTAATTGAAATAGAATTATCTTCTCTTCTGCCTTGGCATCATAGATATAAATGACACCATGTTAGGTGGTTGCCAATTCAAAATAGTGTTTCAAACAGTCTCTAAATCTTTAGTGATAACTTTTTCACTAACTTTGACTTTTTTTGATGTCTGAAAACAATTATCAAATCAAATAGGCACTAATTCTACACATCAATCCTCTAGTTTATCTACTTGTCTCAGTAAAAGGCAGAAAGGGAATTAATCTGGAAATCCAAGCTCATTTCTCTGCTGCTACCACCCATCCTTAAAGTGAACCCCCTGAAATAAATTCTAAGATCTATACATCACCATTTTTATGATCTATCTTTTAAATATGCCTGAAACAAAAGCTGCATACATGCACTGTGCTAAAATGCAGGTTCTGAAACATATTGTTTTGGCCAAGCTTTGTAAGATTGTTTCTAACACAAGACAAAAGTGTAAAGATAATAGTGAAGAAAATACTCCTCCTGATGCATTGCTTGGATACTAGGCCAAAAGGCTTGTACATCTAGTTTAGCAAAACTTCAATGAAAAGTATAAAATCCTTTTAAAAAAGTAAAAGGTCTGCACCTCAGATGGTATAAATCACAGTGTGGTGTAACTATTGTGGTATCAATGAAAAGTATAAAATCCTTTTAAAAAAATAAAAGGTCTACACCTCAGATGGTATAAATCATCAGTGTGGTGTAAGTATCATGGTGTATGATAGAGTGGTCCAGCTCTGTTGTCTTCAGTGTATGCATGGCAATGAACAGAATGATAAACAATTTTGGATGCACCTCTAAAGCAGAATTAAGCCCTTAATATTGCCTCCATCTATTGGTGTGCGGTTCACTATCTCCAAAGCCACAGTGCTGTGGAAATGTGTTGGCACATGGTGCCAGTGCAGAAGGGACTGTCACTTGTCCTCTGAGAGCTCAAGTGTTGCTCTGAAGACAGAGGACTTGCTGCTCACTATGTCATCCATGGAAACACAAGTCAAAGACCTAAGAAGATGCTAATGCAAAATAATACCTTTTGCATCTTCTGATAAGATGACCAGGAGTAGATGACCAACTCCTTAAAATAGTTTCCAATAAATTAATATTAGGTACATTTGTGGCTAAAAGAATCTTCCTCAAGTTTTAGATTGCTAATTGTCAATGCTGAGGTTTGTATTTGCCTAGCAATTATCTTATACTTTTGTCATTTTCTTCCACAGTAAATTGCAGCTGACTATTCTTTTTCACTCTAACTTTTACTGTTTCTTAATTATAAATAATTTCTCTGTATCTTGCATGGATGTAGAAGATATAAGTTTGTAAATTTCTTTCTTGCATTCTTGGGTAGCATGATCTCGATCTCTCTGATTCTTTTTACTCTTGGAGCCTTCTGTTTGCAGCAGATTTTAATAATTGTTTTTAAGCCCCTGAACTTCTATGTTCTCTAAAGTCTAGTCAATTTTATATTTCATGCCATCATACTCAATCTCTTTACTGCTAAAAATTGTTCCACTTTGGTAATGGACATGTCAGTCTTCATCACACCAGTGTGTGTTATTAGCTCTCATCACTTGTGCTCATGATTGACTTACAGTTTCTTCTTTTTATCTTATAGGCAATCTGCCTTTTCCACCTTTTATCATATATAAAGCCATTTGGCTATTTTTATCTTAAATTTAATTACTGGATGGGATAGCTGGCAGATAACAATAGTTTAGATTTTTCCCTTGATGATGGTGCATTTTACAGGACTGGAGAGTTAAAAATAATGGTGGTGGTTGTCCACAGAAAAGTGCCCATATGAAAAAGAGAAAGTGGGCTGAAATGTATATAGAACAATATTTGGTATTTGGAAATGCATCCAGACAGGTAAAACAATTTTGCAATAGGATAAAGAAAAACTTTTCATCTTACTTTTCCAACATTCATCTAACAAAAGTGAAAATCTTATGGGCCATGCAAAAAATTCTTGGTTATCTCTCATTCGGATGGGAAATGTTTACCACTCCTCAGATTTTTTTTTTAATTCCTTGATGTATTAAATATTTTTTTTCTTTGTTCGGATGGGAAATGTTTACCACTCCTCAGATATTTTTTTTTTCTTCCTTGATGTATTAATTTTTTTTTCTTTAAGCCTGATTTTGTAGAGAAACAAGACAGATATTCACAGTGCCAGATCAATTCAGTTGCCAAAGCATTCAGTGTCACTTTCAATGTTTTTACATCACCCATTTGGCTTCAAAAGGGAATGGAGTCCAATAGGTTGTGGCTCACATCTGCAAGTCCTGTGTGAGTATTGTGGGTGCTCACGGTGTAAAAATGGCACTAGACACCAGTATTTAAGCAGCTGAATCCCCTGCCGTCTGTTCACCTGTCAGTTCTTGCCTAATTACTGTCATCCAGGTAGAGAAGAGTCCCCCTTACCAAGAGAAAGCAGCTTTGAGGGGCAGCTTTGGTCACCAGGTAAGCGTGGGCAGCACCCAATTGCTCCTCATCATCTCGAGCTGATGCTATGGTCAGGGCACCATTAGGAGCTGAGGAGGGGCTGGCAAGATTTCAAATCGAGTCCTGCTGAAGCCAGTGAGAGACCAGCTCAGCTCAGGAAATCCTGAATTCAAGGACTATGTTTTGTCTGAAGATGAATAATGTTATTCTTAAAGAAATCTTCAAGGTACGCGGTTAGAATTGATTTCCCAAATTTAAATTTTCTGTCACTTCAGATATTGTATGAGAGGGTAACTGCAGCACGTGGAATATATTGAAAAGTGATCTTAAATTGCAGTCTGATCACAATTTGTGCATCTGTGCTTTCTTTTTTTTCATACATTTTCTTTTTACAAATTTTCTGTCACTTCAGATATTGTATGAGAGGGTAACTGCAGCACGTGGAATATATTGAAAAGTGATCTTAAATTGCAGTCTGATCACAATTTGTGCATCCATGCTTTTTTTCATACATTTTCTTTTTACGTCTGTACTTCTCATTTGCTTTTGTTTCATTTTCTTTTAATGATTTTACTCTAGTACATGTTCCTGCTCTCTATTGCTCTTGCTGAATGGAATGCCTAAATCTGCTTGCTGTAACTTATACAATGGTCTGAGGCACCAGAGCATTACTTTGTCAGCTATGCTTCTGGATTTTTCTGCCTTCTGCTCTGAGTCTCATATCAGTATCTACTGAGCAGATTCTTGTGAAATATCCTACCACCTAGTGGTCTTAAGTTTCAGGTAGCACACAAGAATACTTTTTACCCCTTGTCAACAGCACCGTTCCAATGTTCCCAGACTTAAACTCAATGAAATACTGATGCTAATACATTGCATAGTGGAAAACTTGCAATAATCCTAAAAAAAATTCTTATACAAGAATTTGAAATACTTTCTTGTTACTGTGCCTTTATTACAGAGAGAGATGTACTCAACATGTTATGGTTTTGAAGGACTTAAATAGTTATTCTGAAACCTATTTTCAACACACAAATTTAAATCTTTGATCTAATTGCAAGATATGCCATAAATATCAATCTGAAGAGCTTGTTGTTTGCACACAACACTGGAAAATTCAGCACTGAGACCACTTGTTTGGTCCTTCTTCCACTTTAACTTAGAATTATAGAATCAGAGACTCATAGAATCATAGAATGGTTTGGGTTGGAAGGGACCTTAAAGATCATCTAGTTCCAACCTCCCTGACATGGGCAGGGACACCTCCCACAAGACCAGGTTACTCAAAGCTCCATGTATTGTGTTTCATTGGCTGCTACTAAACCAGAAGACTAATTTTAGGTGTTTGACTGCAAGCTGTTATAGTTTGAAAATTCCTGAACATGGCCTTTTTAAAATCTGTTACAGAAACTAGGAGCTTTTTCATTAGATTTATGGGGAGTTGGGCAACATTCCAAATGCATCCATGTATTTATTCTTTAAATAGTTTTTCTCTGATGATAAATATACACCATTTAGTGTATATTTGTCTTAGAAAATATGGGAATTGATGCATAAATAAAATATAACTTATTTCTCTAATGATCCTGGAAATGTACAGGGCAATATAGAGCAACTGGTTTGATCATCCAGCTAAGGTCTCTTGTACACTTTGCTGGACGTCAAAGGGTTATGTGACTATTAGTGAGTGGATTAGTTTGGCTTGAAATTCTTGGATTATTTTTAAAGTTATTGTAGACTCTTGCAGTTTACAAAAAACAGTGCTTGGTAGATATTTAGGTTACGTTCCTGGAAAAAATCTTATCTATAAACATGCAGAAAAAGACACAAAGCTTTCAATTTTCAGCTTTGGCATAGCTGTTTTTATGTTTCAGTGTTGTACTTATTAGCCAAAAAGCTTTTTGCTAATTAGATAATGAGGCAATAAATTATTTGTTTGTACTTTTTCCAGAGTAATTGTAGTGTTCTGCCGCTGGTCCTATTTACATATTGCTCTTCGTGTCTGCCATTTGGAACAAGGGCATTCCATTAATACTCAATAGTCGCAGGATATTTAGCAGTAGAGATGAGGTAGGAAATTTAAAAGGGTTTTAATGGCATTTTACTAAAAACCTGGGTTTCTATGCCAGTGTTTATAATGTGAAATGAAAATTCAGTTTTTATTTTAATAAAAGTCCTTACGTTTTCTTGCTAGAAAAACATTTTGTGCTAGAAAAGAAAGCTGCTCACACTGAAACAATCAATAGCTGTCTGTTGTAAAACAACTGGCTTGCAGCCATTAGGGCCTCGATGAAACACTTGGGGGCAGAATGTCAATTAGGTGGCTTTTTTTCCTGTTATTAAGGAATTTTTAGAAAAAAACCCCACATTTTCTACCAGATTTTATGTCTCTGGTCCCTTCACTTACTGTGAGCTGTGCTCTAACAGTACTACAGGATCTTGCCTATAATTGCTAAGGCAAATTTTGGTGAGCCCTCATATGCTTTGTCTCTGTACTTGATGATGCAAGTTCATCTAATTTTTCAAAGAAAGAAAAGGAGGGTAACTTTCCAGTGCTTTAGTTGAAGAGGATGTTTCTTTTGCTATGCAGGTATATGTCTTGATGTGCTGAGTAGAGTTTCTGTTAATATTTGATGTCAATGGTTTTGATTTAAAAACGTACCATCCATATGAAAAGTAGGTTGGAATGTATTTTCTGACTTTGAAGCCATTTATTACAGGAAAGTCTGAATTCAGTATTGGTGGTGCTCAAAGTGATAAGTTGCATTAAATGCAATCATCAGGAAACACTGGTAGATGTGGGTTTTTTGGATTTTAGCAAAGCTTTTGATACTGTCTCTCACAATATCCCCTGGCCAAAATATCCAGCCCACAGCTAGACAAACCCATAATACTTTGGGTATTGCATAATACTTTGGGTCAGCAATTGGCTGATGGGTCAAGCTCAGTTTTAGTAAATGAAGTTACTGGTGGCCAGTCACTAGTGTGATTCCCCATGGCTCAACTTTAGGGCCAGTGCTCTCTAATGGTTTTATACATGATGTTATATTAAGTAAGTTTCCTGGTGATACTAAACTAGGAGGAGCTGTGGACTCCCTTCAGAGTAGAAAGACCCTACAGAGATCTATATAGACTAGAGAGCTGGGCAATGACCAACTGTATGGAATTTGACAAGAGCAAGTGCAGGATTCTCCACCTGGGATGGGGTAATCCTGGTTTGAATTTTTGGAGAAATTTTTTTTTTAAATTTGTGGATGAGAGTGTGGAGAGCAGGCTTGCAGAAAGAGATCTGAGGATTTGGTGACCAGGAATAGGGCATGAGAAAATGGAATGAAGCTATACCAGGGAAAGTTCAGATAGGATGTCAGGAAAAGGTTCTTCACTGAGAGGGTGGTCAGTCACTGGAACAGGTTCTTCATGGCACCAAGCCTGTCACACTTCAAGGAGCATCTGGGTTATACTCTTAGTCATATGGTTTAGTTTCAGGTAGTTCTGTGAGGAACAAGGAGTTGGACTTGATCCTTATGGTTCCCTTCCAGCTTGAGATATTTTATGATCCCATGATGCTATCTCTGCAAACTTTGTCAAAGAAAGCAAATATTTTGTATATAAGGCAAGTGCCAAATGACAGGATTTACTGCTTTCCCTTCCCTCAGATTTTGGTGGTGGTGGGGTAATTCTCTTGTATGAAGCTGTCAGCCCTGCCAGCTTCACTTAGTGTTTTATAACTTAATATTTATGATATTATTTCCTTGTCTTAATTCAGTGAACTTTAATATAAGCTTTTTTCCAACTTCTGTTATTACAGGAGGGCTTTCTTGCTTTATAAATGGAGAAGATGAGTAAGGGGTTTCCTTCTGCCACTGTCACTATGTGCCTGCTTTGCAAGTAATTAGACTCCTCTCTATGGGCTTTATGTCAAACTAGTGGGAACGTTTCCTAGCACATGCTTGCTAGAATGCTGGTGGTTATATCCTTGTCCACCTGCTATTTAAAAAGATCTGTGAATATGATGAGACAAACCTCAAAAGTAATTCTAGAACTGGGATAGGTCAGACTCCCAATTCTGTTCAATTAAACCAATTTTTATTCTTAAATCTAAAAACCATATGGATATTTTATGAGACATTTCATTGAGAAGTTACTAGGACTCCATCTTTACTTGGTTTGCCTGAAAAGACCAGAAGAGAAGTTGCTCTTGAAGTTTCTTGAATTCTTTTAGGACATTTTTAAAATGCCATCTAGAGTAAAGAAGTGGAAAAGGCAGTAAAACAAAAATAAGGATGGAAATGGAAGGACCATATGCTGATATTTTTGTCAATGATTTAGTTTAAATCCATTAATATAAGTGCTTTTTTTTTTCCAAGTCAGCTCAATCATCTGCAGATGCACAGACCTATTTTCATCTCTTACTTAGTGGGTAATTCCATTTATACCTTTACCTATGCCCTCAAATTTAAACTGCAGTAATCAATGTATTGCCAAGCTGAAGCATGTGTACTTAGAAATCAGCATCAACAAAAACCTCAGTGCAGTGAGGTTTAAAACAAAAACATGTACTAAATAAACTGATATAATTGTTTCCCTCAATGTTTTGATCTCTTTCAACTTGCTCAGTTTTGTCATCTTTAATGAAAGAACAAAATCACAGAATGGTAGGGGTTGGAAGGACCTTTGGAGATCGTGTAGTCCAGCCTCCCTGCCAAAGCAGGTTCACCAAGAGCAGGCTGGACAGGAACACTGGCACGCTCTGGCATCCTCAAAGTAAGAAGCTTTTCCTCATGTTGAGGATTTCCTGTGTTTTAGTTTGTGCCCATCACCCCTTGTCCTGTCATCGGGCACCACTGAAAGGAGACTGGCCCCAACCTCTTGACACCCACCCTTTGGATATTTATAATAATTGATAAGATCCCCTCAGTTGTCTCTTGTCAATGCTAAACAGACCCAGGTCCCTCAGCATTTCCTCATAAGAGAGGTGATCCATTCCCTTGGTCATCCTCGTAGCCCTCTGCTGCACTCTCCTCAGTAGTTCCCTGTCCTTCTTGAACTGGAGACTGTCAGAACTGGACACAGTGCTCCAGATGTGACCTCACCAGGGCAGAATAGAGGGGACAGGATAATGTCCATGACCTGTGCCCCAGGAGAACATTCCCTTGGTCATCCTCGTAGCCCTCTGCTGCACTCTCCTCAGTAGTTCCCTGTCCTTCTTGAACTGGAGATTGTCAGAACTGGACACAGTGCTCCAGATGTGACCTCACCAGGGCAGAATAGAGGGGCAGGATAATGTCCCATGACCTGTGCCCCAGGAGAATGTTTGCCTTCTTGGCCACAAGGTCACATTACATGGTTAACTTGTCCACCAGGACTCCCAGGTCTGTCTCTGCAGAGCTGCTTTCCAGCAGGTCAACCCCCAATCTCTACTGGTACGGAGTCCTAGGTGCAGGACCCTACGCTTGCCCTTGTTGAACTTCATTAGGTTCCTCTCAGCTCGGTGTATTTATTTTTTTTTACTTTATAAATGGAATTCACTGGAACTCACACTTGATTCCCTAATAGACTAACCCGAAGTTCAGACAAAATTTGGAAGCTGATAAAGGAAGAAATCTCAGAATTTGTTTATTTGTTTCTTTGCTTTCTTTTTATTCCAAGAAAATATACAAAATGGCTCCTGAGCCATTGATTTTTTTTTTATGTCTGACAGGGGTGTAGGATAATGGTTTCTGAAACCACCCTGCCTTTTGAAAATAGACAATGGAGCAAAAACTCTTTAAGGACATAACCTTTTCTATAATATGTTATACAAGCTTGTGATTAATGGTTTCATTGCTTATATGTGAAACTAGCTTTATGAAATACCATTGTAGCATCAGAATAATCCTAAATTTTGGGTTGTGAGGTGTCCTGTGACAGAGGCCTCTAGGAATTTCCTACAGTGGTGTGCACAACAGCAGCAAGACTGCTACTTCTGAGAATCAAGTTTTCTACTATGACTTTAACATATTCTGTGTATTTAAGTGTAAGTTCAGAATTACATGTTTTGCACAAAGGCATGCTCTTCTAATTAGGAACAGACGAGGAACTGATTAGGAACAACTCCTATTTTCTCCTTTGTGTAACTATATAACTATAGTGGCACAAAAATGTTCCTTTACCTCATGATAAACAGTGTTGTTGATTCTCAAATGTGTGCAGTCATTTTGCATAAACTTGTCTTGATCTTTAATGAGAACCAAAAGGGAAAAGAATGTATTAAACAAAAGCAAATACCGCCGACTTGGCGGAGTGCAGGTACTGAATCTCTGTTCTTTTTCTTTCCAAGGAGAAATGATTAATGTGGCATGGTGTGGACTCGGCACAGCTGCTGTAGCTTCGCCTACATCAGTTCCCTCTGAAGAGAGCAATAGCTGGTTCACTCTGGCCACGGGCTGCACAGTTCTCTGAAGTGAATGTTCATGAAAGCATTTGGAAATCAAAAAGGGAATAAATTAGTTAGCTGGTATGGAACTCATTTAGTGTTAAGGACGCAAGAGAAAAGATAGGCAAAGAAACTGATGAGAAATGTGTATGTCAAGTTGATGCAGAAATATCTATACATTTTATCTCCCCTTCTTTATTTTGTATTTTCCTTGATCCTACCTAAAATTGACTGTATGGAATTAGACAAAGAATTGCACCCAAGTGTCCTGTTTTTCATAAGGAATAGTAACAGATAGCCATGAAGGAGAGCTGAACAAGTATAAAGTAGCTTTTCCCTCCTGTGCTCCTCCAGTTTCCAGCAACCTTCAGGTCCTTGAAAGTTGTCCTGCTTTCTGGTATGTTTACACCTAGATTGTTAAAGTTTCCATGAACTGACATATGAAAAGCAGATGTTGACCAGCAACACATTTGACTCTCTGGACTTCATTCTTACCTCTTGAAGACAGTGTCTATTACCTTCCTTTTCTACAGTCCTGAGTGCCTTTGATGCTTCTCAGTTACAACTCTCAACCAACAGCAGAGCTTCAATGAGCCTCAGGCCCCATAATGGGCTGGAAAAACAGGAGGAGGAGAAGTAACAGACAGTTTTTCAATAAGCAGGAGTAGGAGGAGCTGTTATACGGGGTATCCTGTGCCATTGTTTTAAAAGAAAGTAGGTTGGATTAGTGCTTTAACTGCAGTTCAAGAAAGGATGAAAACATGAATACTGGAGAAGATAAGCAATTTTATTCCTTCTTGGTTCAAATACTAGGATTATTTTAATAAGAGTAGGAGTTTAGTATCAAATTAATAGTTATTCATTGTTCTATATTAGCATATTAAAACCAATAATCCATCTCTCCTCTTTCTTCTTCTACTCAGACTCCTATTGCACTCTCTTCCCTGCCTCTTTCCTCTTTTTTATAATCTTAGTTCACAAAAGGACTGAGGAAATGCTGACTTCTCAGTTGACTTTTTTTTTGGAGAGCACAGAAAAGCTTTCTATTACAAGCATCTTCTAATTAGACAGCTTACTCTGGATTGTAACCTTCCTTAAATTGCATTAAACAGACTTTAAAAAAAAGTCTCAATCTAAAATAGCTTTCTCAAATCTGGACTAGTTTTTGCAAATCTTCTCTGATTGTTCTCAAATTTGTCAATGTCTATCATAAAGCATCAGCAGAAACGGGATGTGGTATCACCAAGGAAAGGTTCATTAGTGCTTCAGGTGGTAATCAAACTTCTTCCTTTTTCTGTTCTTCCCAATTTACTGTATAAATATGCAGTGAATAGCATAAGTCTACAGTGTGGCTGCAGGTGCTACTATAGAATAATAGTAATAATAAAAAACCACAAGGAAATACTTTGTAACTTTTTTTACAAATACTTTGTAACTTTGTATTGTGAAAAAATCCTCAAAGTCTTTCTGAAAAGTAGGTGAAAAAGCCTCTAGCTTTAGGTCTGCATGCAGTTACAAGGAGGCTACTCTTTTCTAGATGAAGTGACTATTCTGTACATTAAAAAGGAAAGTCAGTTTTATGATTTGGAGCCTTTAAAAACAACTTTTAATGTTGCTTGTCTTAGTGGTAGATGTCATTAAAATTCTATCAGGATGTCAGATATCCAGATGAGCTGTATCTCTGCCAAGGCACCTTACTGTTTTGTCTCATTGCTATAAAACACAGCATTTATTGTGGTGAATGTGCAGTGCAAGATTGTTTTGTATAGGTGTTCAAAGAACTAGGACTCTTTCAGAACTCAGTATTGTCTGAAGTTATAAACTTAGGGGTTTTTTTTAATATTTCTTACTGGCTTCAAGAGATGCAGCATCAGTTCAGATTTACTTTGTGTAAGTGTTTGTGCAATGGATGGATAATGTTGAGCAGCCTGGAGCACCAGCAGTGTGTGAATAGGAGGAATAAGTGGTGTCACCACCGCTGGCTGAAGTGTCCACCTGGTTCAGAAAGTGTGCTGATAGCTCCAGACACTAAGGGCTGAGAAGACTATGGGAGGAGGCAGAATCATCCAGTTAGAAGGTACAGAAGTCTTTTACTTTCTACATTTTATTTTGTGCCATTTATGAGCTCTTGGATTCATTAGGGAGGAAACGTTTTAGTAGCCAAGACCAGTGAGTAGTGAGCTTTATGTAATGAAATTGCTTCCTATCTTATCTGTGCCTTAAATTGTCAGGAAAATTCTTAGCCCTCTTTGTAGACACTTATAGTATAATGGAATGAAAAATACTATAGAAAATCAAAACAAATATATTTTTCATTGAGATGGTTTGGACAACTAGACTTGTAAAATACACGTATTCATTTATTCTACTGGAACTAATATTTTTGGGTAATGGACAGCTGTTAGTGAGGGACTACACTGGAACCCATTTTCCCTCTGGATTTTTAAAAATGTCAGCATATTTTAAGCAGGAAGGTCAGACATATAATTTGCTGTCCAGTAGAAACATAGATAGTATCACCTTTACAAAGATGATCTAAACGCTTGTGTGGAGAGGTAACTGTAGGCAGTTCTCATTAGTACATTGATCAGCCAAATGTGCTGAGCACCGCATTTTCACATCTCATACCAGCTGATCATTCTTCCAAAAGGTTGTGAAAACTCTTGGTCTTTTTATTTACTCTTAGCAGTTACTTTAATCTGTAATGTTAGAGGAAAATTAGTTCCCTGTGACACATTTACATATTCATATTTTATTTTTCATTGTGCTTTGTTATGTACATAGTTATGTGTGTTGCCTTCAGTGGGAAGTCTCCAGATGATGCCAGGCTGGAGAGGTGGGCCCAGGTGAACCTCATGAGGTTCAACAAGAGCAAATGCAAGGTTCTGCACCTGGGCCGGAACAATCCTCACCATCAGTACAGACTAGGGGGTGAGGGATTGGAAAGCAGCCCTGAGGAAAGGGACTTGGGGGTGCTGGTGGACGAGAAGCTGGACATGAGCAGGCAGTGGGCACTTGCAGCCCAGAAGGCCAATTGCATCCTGGGCTGCATCAAAAGAAGCGTTGCCAGCAGGTCCAGAGAGGGGATTCTGCCACTTTGCTCTGGTGAGACCTCACCTGGAGTATTGTGTGCAGGTCTGGAGCCCTCAATATAAGAAGGACATGGACCTGATGGAGCGGGTCCAGAGGAGGGCCATGAGGATGATCAGGGGGATGGAGCACCTCTGCTCCGAGGACAGGCTGAGGGAGCTGGGGTTGTTCAGCCTGGAGAAGAGGAGGCTCCGGGGAGACCTAATAGTGGCCTTCCAGTACCTGAAGGGGGCTACAGGAAGGCTGGGGAGAGCCTGTTTAGAAAGGCCTGCAGTGACAGGACGAGGGGCAATGGCTTCAAGCTGGAGGGGAACAGATTTAGACTGGAGATGAGGAGAGGGTTCTTCACTGTGAGGGTGGTGGAGCACTGGAACAGGTTGCCCAGGGAGGTGGTTGAGGCCCCATCCCTGGAGATATTCAAGGAGAGGCTCGATGAGGCCCTGGGCAACCTGGTCTAGTTGGGGGTGTCCCTGCTGACTGCGGGGGGGTCGGACTAGATGGCCTTTGGAGGTCCCTTCTGGCCTGGACAACTCTATGATTCTATGATTCTATACAAGGGCGATGCGATATGATGAGCAGCATGATGTCTCTGGGATGCAGATGTTGGTACAGAGGCTTGAGCATATACAGAAGAAGAAAAATTTATTAAGTTCAGAAATGCTAATTTATCCAAATAAAGAATATACATCCCTAGTAATTTTATGCATGTGGCACCTTTTTCACCCCAATCACGTTGCAGAATATGTGCATAGAAATTAACTCACCTGCACTGATATGTGACGTGCTCTAGGGCTGTAAACATCACCTGCTTAGTAAGGGAGCATGAAGTGAATAACATTACATCTAATTAACATAAGAAGGGGAATTCAGTTAGTTTCAATGTAATTTAAAGCTGTTTTAATTTTGTTTCAGTTAAGTTAAAAAATGTCCTCTCTGTAGAAGTAAGATCATAGCAGATAAAACAGTGGTGATAGATTGCTTACATTACTGAAAACGTTTGTATGGTTATCTTCAATCAGATTTTATCAGAAAAAGTCATATTGAATTCCTGCAGCTACTCTGTTTATTAGTTTGCCTGTACAATCTGATCCTGATGATTTTAAAACTTATTAAGGTAAACTTTCATGCCTCATATTTATATATGCTCTTTTTTTCTAAATTCTAAATTGGCTCCCCCTTGCCCCAGAATCTTGCATGTCATTAGAGCACTGACTTCCTTGGAGACCACTGAATTTAAGGTTCTGTCCGTTATTTGTTTTCTTGTTTGTGCTTTAGTTTTTCATAATTTTCATTAACTATGCAATGGTCTTCTTTTGAGTGAGGGTAAGAGGTTTAGTGATGGGTAATAAAGGGTTCGAGATAAATGATGGATTATTAAACCTTTGATTCATTTTTTTTAATCATTATCTCTTAGAATAACATTTAATGGCAAAAACATACGATTTATCAAAAGTCACAAATATTGCTTACCACAAGGGAAAGAATGTGTTAAGCTGATCATGCTGACTGCAAAATCTTGGCTGAATATGGATTTGTGTATTACTTTATAGTTTTGTCCAAGTATTGGGTATCTAGGAGGTTTTAATCACAAGCAGATCACATGGCATTCTCCTTGTGTCTGTTCTAAATGTCCTTGTCATACTTTTCATAAGAGATTCCTGGGATAAATAGTGTTGAAATGGATCTTGATGGCTACTCTAGCAATTTTTAATCAATGTTTCAGTGCCCATTCTGGAGGATCAAGGAAGTGGCTCTAAAAACAATGAAGGCAGAAAAGGGATTTTGAATGGCACTGTTCTTGGAAGAGTCAGTGTAGACAGTGGAGCAGTAGTCTGGTGTAATCATGGTGACCTCTGACACTTGGGAGACAGCTACAGTATTTAAGACCAGCTGCTTCTATTTCTGAACATTCCTAGCTGTAGTCAGGATGGCTGAAGATCATGAGTGTCTGATACACAATTGTATCAAACTGAAACGGTGGGGAAAGCTTTCTACCCAGAGGCAGATGACCTGGGAATGAAAGTAAGATTCAGAATGAATCCCAAGCCTGAAGTTCTACTTTGTGTGATACTGGGGGTAAAAATAAAAAAAAAAATTTGAAAAAAGAGGAAAAACAGAATTTTTCTTTCTGCCTGTCAGTCTCGATAATTCATCTTCAACCAGATGTTAAGCAGCAAGACTTAGGGTCCGGATGGGCTGGGATATACCATCCCTCAAATTGAATATAACCAGTCATCTGCATGATTTTCACATGCATTTCTGTTGGCTTAGTACTTTCCTTAAAGAAGATATTAGAAACGAATGACAGAATCACAGAATCTTCTAGGTTGGAAGGGACCTTGAAGATCATCTTGTCCAACCGTCAACCTAACTGACAAAAATAGACACCCACACAACAAACAAGGAGCATCATCACTAAAAGGGTCAAGCTTTGGATTCAGTTTGCGATCATTCTTCACCATTATTTTTTACTTCTAAAACAAGTTTAACCAGTTGGCTGTTGCTGACAGTAATGGTGAATTCTGGTCATGGGTTTCACCAGGAGTAAGAGGTGATCTGTGCATGCAGCACTGTACCCCGTGCATCTCACTCCATCTGAGCCTGACAGAGTGTGCGTCAGGAAAATGGATGTCCAGATAACATAGCAGATGCTCTATAAACTTCTCAATTTGGTACTATTCTGAAACTGAATCTAAGCCATGAGAAGTTAGTTAGTGGTGTCAATAGTGTCGTGGCTTCGTAAGAGTTGTTAATTGTTGGCAGTTTGGGCGGGATTGGCCAATGACACAATGACAGATGCTCTGCCCCACATCTCGTTCCAAGGAGAGGAAGAAGAGAGATAAAAAGAGTTATGAGTCTAGAAGGAACTAAACTACTTTAATGAAATATTCATGAAATATTATTAATAAGATAAAAAAATAATGAAATAGATACAATATATGCAAATATATTTGCAGGAGCCTCTCTCACTGAAGGGAAAGTTAGCACTGCTCCACCCCAAACCATGACAGGAGTGCATATGTGTTTAATAATAGATTTCTCCCTTTGAAGCATGGATGTTTACTTTGATGAAGGTCCTAGCTGTGGTTAGAAGCAGAGGCAGAACGCTTGCCAGCATTTGGGCTGCCTGCAAACTCACTTTTCTCGGTATGCTGAAGTCCCCATCTCACAGAATCACACAGAATCTTCTAGGCTGGAAGGGACCTTAAAGATCATCTTGTCCAACCGTCAACCTGACTGACAAAAATAGACACCCACACAACAAACAAGGAGCATCATCACTAAACCAGACCTCCCAGCACTACATCAACCCGTCTTTTGAACACCTCCAGGGATGGTGCCTCAACCACCTCCCTGGGCAGCCCATTCCAATGCCTGAGAACCCTTTCAGTGAAAAAATGTTTCCTAATATCCAGCCTGAACCTCCCCTGGCACAATTTGAGGCCATTTCCTCTTGTCCTGTCGCCTGTGACTTGGGAGAAGAGACCGACCCCCACCTCTCTACACCCTCCTTTCAGGGAGTTGTAGAGAGCAATAAGGTCTCCCCTCAGCCTCCTCTTCTCCAGGCTGAACACCCCCAGCTCCCTCAGCCTCTCCTCATAAGACTTATTCTCCAGACCCCAGCTTTGTCGCCCTTCTCTGGACCTGCTCCAGCACCTCAATGTCTTTTTTATGGTAGGGGGCCCAAAACTGGACACAGTACTCGAGGTGAGGCCTCACCAGTGCCGAGTACAGGGGGACAATCACCTCTCGGGCCCTACTCGCCACACTGTTCCTGACACAGGCCAGGATGCTGTTGGCCTTCTTGGCCACCTGGGCACACTGCTGGCTCATGTTCAGCCGACTGTCGACCAACACCCCCAGATCCTTTTCTGCCTGCAAATTTATAGTTCCTTTCCACGGAAACAAGCATACGGGCAAGAGACTAGTGTTTGTTAAACTTCCCCTGATCCGGAGTTGGTACATGGCCAGAGGAAACTGCAGGGAACCAGAAAACATGCTTGAGTCTGATAACGCAGATGAGGCTCCAATAATACCGATGTAGCCTGATGTGTTCTCACAATGGGTATCACGGAGGGTAAACTAAATTATTTCTGGTGTTTACTACCTGTGCTATACCCTAAAGCCCTTCATGGAGATGAAGCAAAAGTTCTTGAAGGAAAATGATGATTTCTTTGAGAACTAAGAGATTAAAACAATCTGACCCTACAAAGAACAATATCTCTTTGAGCCTTTAAGGTTAGCAACCTACGTATGTGAACTAGTTTCAGGGCAGTATTTTTCTATTATTGATTCTTTTCCAGGACTTTTCAGAACTGACATTGTCTATTCACATGGTTGTCAGGAAAAGAATACTTTGGTGCAGTGATCCCTATAGTCAAAGAACTACTGTTAGGTTTTACAAGTTCTTTGACTTTCTGGTTACTCGAGGTGATTCAGTATTATAATTTTATACTGATATGATAAAAGTAATTTCAAGGGCTTCAAGTTCTTCTTTAGAATGAGGGGAAAATCCTGGTTTTGCAAATGAACCAGAGAATGGTTTGACCATTGATTTTCCTTTTCTGTGTGGATCAGGGGATAGCTAGCTGTGTGTATCTCTGGAGAATTAAGGTGGCACCACACATTCTTTCCTTGGAGCATCAATTTTAGTTTTTGAAGGCTGTAATATTTTGTGTATGACTTAGAGTATTTGATAAATAAAGACCTGTAATACAGAAAAATTCAGATTAACTGATGCAGGAATTCCATTTGCTGTATTTTACATGAAAGCTATAAAGA
Source organism: Calidris pugnax (assembly GCF_001431845.1). NCBI lineage: Eukaryota > Metazoa > Chordata > Aves > Charadriiformes > Scolopacidae > Calidris > Calidris pugnax. Next base: position 3,642,795 of record NW_015090775.1, on the reverse strand, counting down.
ATTTGTCGGAATTCAATGGGCTGGATTGTTTTTATGTTCCAGGAATTTTATTTTACTATTGATTTGTTTGGTTTTTGTTTGTTGTGGGTTTTGTTTCTTTTTTGGTGGGGAGAAGTGTTATTACAAATAAGGGATTTCAAACTGTAATTACTTTCTACCACCACATACGTATGTGCAGACATTTCTGCCCTAGTTCTGGATAAAGGTATCTATTTTTACATTTTCAGTCTTAACAGAATTATACAGTTTTGGTTTTGTAAGTAGGTTTCTGTCAACAGGAAACATAATGATCTGCCACGAGATGGAGTATTCACTCTGGATTTCACAATATCCTCATATACCCTTCAGTAACTGGAGACATGTCTTTATGTCTTGAAATGCTAGAATGAAAGCGACAAGAAAATTTAAATTAGTTTTTCTATGCTCAACTAGTCAGGCAACATGGGAGACTAGGAACTGATATTAACCGGGGTGATATATTTTTATATTGGAATTATTTATTTCTGTTCTATTCAATTTGTGGTTAGTTTTACTCAAACATGGGTAGCTGAAAATGTCTTTATTTCTTATAGATTATAATGCAGAGCAAAACACTCTCTTATTAACAGTAATTATATAGCTGAGACTCTAGCGAGGTTCGTGCTGTTAGCTAGGAAAAAAATAGCAGGATGAATGGCTCCTGAAACTGGCTGTCCTCAGCAAAATGCTATCAGGTTCCTTGCTATCCCAGACCTGGACATTTTACTGTCGCTGCAGGGGATGCCTTGGCTTTTGGTCTGTTCCTCACTTGCAAAATAAATGTGCTGGCTTTGCAAAACATCTGAGGTCTGACACTGCCTGGCTCTCTCACTGGAGGTAAGTGCCAGTTTGTTAAGCTGCATCCTGCAGCACTGATCTGGCTCCCCACCGCTGTTAGTAGTACAAGAAAACCAATAATGCTCAGGATCCACTAAGACAGACTTCATCTAACATAACTTGTACTTCAACTAGGAATTGGGGCAGACATGGAGAAGAGACCATGACAGCACACAGCTCTCTGGGGATCTACAGATTACAGCTGAAGCTCCCTACATCTGTAGATCCTTGGCTCTTCGAAGATTTTTCTCTTCTGCTTTGCTGCTCCCAGCCTCCGAGGGCAAAAGAGTAGGTCAGAAGCCACACAACAGACACTAATACAGATTTTTGTTCTTCAGCTAGTCATTTTTATATGAGAAGAAAGTGTGTAGGCCACAAACAGTGCATTGTCCCACAGTGTTCTCCTGGAGAGACAGGCTGCCCATGGCTTGGACAGGAGTATTCTTTGCTGGGTTAAAAACTGGCTGGAGGGCCAGGCCCAAAGATTGGTGGTAAATGTAATTAAATCCAGCTGGTGGCTGGTCACACGTGGTATTTCCCAGAGCTGGGTACTGGGGCCAGTCCTATCTTTATTGATGATCTGGACACCCTCAGTATGTCAGATGATCGAGTGCACCCTCAGTAAGTTTGCAGATGACACCAAGTTGGCAGGAGTGTTGATCTGCCTGAGGGTAGAAAGGCTTTGTAGAGGGGTCTGGATAGCCTGGATCGATGGGCTGAGGCCAGTGGTATGAGGTTTAACAAGGCCAAGTGCCGGGTCCTGCACTTGGGTCAAAACATGCAGCATTACAGGCTGGGGGCAGAGTGGCTGGAGCTGCCGGGCAGAAAAGGACCTGGGGGTGTTGGTGAACTGTCGGCTGAACAGGAGCCAGCAGTGTGCCCAGGTGGCCAAGAAGGCCAATGGTATCCTGGCCTGTGTCAGGAACAGTGTGGTGAGTAGGACTAGAGATGTGATTGTCCCCCTGTACTGGGCACTGGTGAGGCCCCACCTTGAGGGCTGTGTCCAGTTTTGGGCCCCTGAGCACAAAAAGATGTTGAGGTGCTGGAACGTGTCCAGAGAAGGGCAATGAGGCTGGTGAGGGGTCTGGAGAACAAGTCTTCTGAGGAGCGGCTGAGGGAGCTGGGGGTGTTCAGCCTGGAGAAAAGGAGGCTGAGGGGAGAGCTCTACAGCTTCCTAAAAGGAGGGTGTAGAGAGGTGGGTGTTGGTCTCTTCTCCCAAGTCACAGGCAATAGGACAAGAGGAAGTGGCCTCAAGTTGCGCCAGGGGAGGTTTAGATTGGATATCAGGAAAAATTTTTGCACTGAAAGGATTAAGGCTTGGAATGGGCTGCCCAGGGAAGTGGTTGAGGCACCATGTGTGATGCAGTGCTTAGTGATATGGTTTAGTGATGTTTTTTCTTGTCAGTGTTAGGTTGATGGTTGGACTAGATGATCTGAAAGGAACCTTCCAACCTAGGCAATTCTATGATTCTATGATTGTCATTTATTTGCAATCATTTAGCTAGTAACACAGTCCATTTCAATGTGTGTCCTGACATAAATTCCCTGGGTTTTTCTAAGTGGACTACTAGGTGTATACTGCCAAAAATTCACCACCTGCCTTACTCATCAGAAATCCTGTGCTGTAGTTCTGCAGTGCAATGGTTGGAGGCTCTGCTGCTTACTGGGTCTTAGTCTTGATGGGAGTAGGCCCCTAATAGAGACCTGTTGCTTGTTCCCATTCTCCTCCACCACTATTGGCTGAATATTAATTTGCTGGGAATCACTCACGTTCACACAGCTTTTTCTGCCATAAATAGTAGAAACTCTTCCTAGGTGAAGTTCAGCTCTGTAGGTTTCTTCTGGTGAGATTTGTATAATCCTTCTCCAAGGGCAACGTTTTAAAACTGTCGTTTTTCTAAGAGTGCATTGACTGAAGTGGATTAAGTAATGGTGAAGGGAATTGCAGAGAAAAAAATCTTCCTGATATGGCATTCTAGCAGCCCCATTTGGATCAGCTCTTTGTTATGCAGATGGAATTTTCAGTCACTTGTTTTATTTTACATGGACTTAAGCCTTTTGTTTCCATTCCACATACAAGGGTTTATTTTGTTTGCTTGTTTTAGTATGTGTTTTCTTTTGCTGACACTCTTGTTGTTGTTGGCAAACAACTGTACTCAAAGCTGCAGTACCTTGGACTCTGATGATTTATATGTTACAGAATCTTTCATGATTTCTGACGTGGAAGACACGGAAATTCTATACATTAATCATCCAGCTTTGTTGGATGTGTTCTCCATAAAAAACCCTAAACATTTCAGGTTTCTTGTCCAAATATCTGAGATGTCAGAGGTTATATTACCTGCCATCTTATAAAATTCAGTTATGATTTCTACATAACTTATCCATAAGAAATAAACAGTTCAACATTATCATGTAAAGATGGAAGCAGCTGCTGTCATTGTTTTATTTTCTTTTTTGTTTCAGCAGCAGAGATCCAAATCTTTTGAAGTATTAGAAGAACTGGTAGTTTAACACTATATTACTCAGAGCTTCCCACTCCATGTAATTTCAATTTTTAAAGTGCTGAGTGAATGCAATAATTAAAAAGACATCATTTGTAATTATGAAGATGATAAAACTAGCATAATGATTTCAATTTTTAAAGTGCTGAGTGCAATAATTAAAAAGACATCATTTGTAATTATGAAGAAGATGATAAACTAGCATAATACCATTAGCTTCATAAAACTTGTCTGTTTCTTTAGTACTTTTTTTTCTGCTGAGTGAATGCAATAATTAAAAAGACATCATTTGTAATTATGAAGATGATAAAACTAGCATAATGACATTAGCTTCATAAAACTTGTCTGTTTCTTTTGTATTTTTTTTCCTGTGTCACACGTCTTACTGTTTACCACACTCCAGTGTTTTCTAGAATCTAAAGAGGAAGAAGTCATATAATTCCATCTCTGTAGCATAGGGATGTGGTTTTTCCATTACTCTGTTTCAGCTTCAGATAATAGCTTACTGCAGAAATTAGAAGTTTCCTTTGGCTGGGGTTGTGTTGCACATAATTTTTAACTTGAATTTTCATCTGTATAGTCACAAACTGAGCCCTGAATAATTTTTTTTCTTTTTTCTTTCTTTCTGATATCTGGAAGAAACCATGGAAACTGATACAAAATGGTTTCCACTTTGTGCTGCAGTATTAGTTGGTGTTAGGATTTGATGCCTTCAGTTGCACAAGTACCTTTTCAAGGAACTGGACACAATTTGGATGGCTCTCAAAGCTCTAGGGCACCTGGGACTCCTGTTAGTTTCAATCAAAGCTCTAGCTACTCATCATTTCTTAATAATTCTTTGAAGATTGTTCTTTTGAAAGCTGTCATATAAATCTGATAGACTCTGGTTTTGTCTACTCTTATTGTCCTAGAGGAAAGGTTTCCTACGAATGGCCTACGGGTCTTACAAAGTGGTAGGAAGCAAAATTTCACTTTTTTTTTTTTTGTCCTGCAAATTGCTAGTTTAATTTGGGGTGCACAAGCAGTAGGAAAAATGAACATGCAATAGAGCACTGGAATTCCTGCAGAAGAAGCTCTGCGTCCTTTAGTTCCCCACGTGGCATATGTGATTTCTTTCTACTGTGTGTATGATTGCTTCTGAGATCTGGAGGAAGGATGATAGTGATAAAAATACATAAAAATGTTTATTTTTAAATACTTTTCATCTATAATATATAAAGTGTATATATATTTGAGATACTATATCATTATGCTACATACTGTAGTCTATGTAATATATATTGTAATATATCATATAGAGATATATATAATTGGAGTAAATTGCTGGACAACTGTAAACATTAAAGAACAGTGAATGTTCTGTGATTGGGAAAAGTAAGAATAGACCCCAATCTGCTCTAAAAACTGTGTGTTAAAACACAATGTTTCTATAGCTCTAAGGCTACGGGGTAATATATCATATAGAGATATATATAATTGTCTGGAGTAAATTGCTGGGCAACTGTAAACATTAAAGAACAATGAATGTTCTGTGATTGGAAAAATTAAGAATAGACCCCAATCTGCTCTAAAACTGTGTGTTAAAACACAGTGTTTCCATAGCTCTAAGGCTACAGAGCAAATGTATTCTTAGTCATGGTGACTAAGGTAAACATGGCATTTTGCTGATGTATAGTCACAAAATAAACATACCCATTTCATCAATGTAATCACCAATTTGGCCAATAGGTCTGCCTTCCACCTCTGCCAATTTGAGAATTCTTCTGCCCTGGCAAATGGTCTTTCCCTGGCCGTGTCCTGGAAGAACGGGCATTTAAAGCTGGTGGGATGGGGGAACTTGGCAACAAATGGCTTCAGAGAAGACCCCTAGAAAGTGAACTTCCCACATCTCAAATCCATTTCTGGTTCAGATCGATGTTGGAAAACAAGATATTTGCCTGAATTTTAAGAATGAGTACTGATCAGTGGTAACTGCAACCCCTCTACTAGATTACACACATCTTCTGATGTAGATCAAGAGAAGCCTAGTGCTGGGATAGCAAATAAAATACTTAAGACATTGGAAGAAAAATTATCTTGAATATCTTTAATTGGAACTATGATAACTGCAGGTATGTGATCTAAGCACGAATTTGACTGCTAATTCTGATTGTCCTAAAATTTAAACCCCTGATTTAGAAGAAAGCATGATTTATGAAAAGAGCAAGGTATGTGTGTATTCGAAGTGAGGAGTTTATTTTTTTTCTTCATAAAACTTGTATGTCTGTTAGTAGAATAGTAGTATAAAGGAGTTTATTTTTTTTCTTCATAAAACTTGATGTCTGTTAGTAGAATAGTAGTATAGAAGGTATAGTTGTAGGTGAGAGATATACTATACTATATAGTAGTATAGAAGGTATAGTTTTAGGTGAGAGATGAATCTGGATTTTCTGTTTCCCTCTAAGATAGTGTGTTTTGAGAACTGAAAACTTCAATGACATTCAGTGTATTTTATAAAAAGAGAATTGATTTAGGTGAATACATTAATGGTGTATAAAGGAGGAGAAACTGCTTCTAGAAGAAATTGTTCCATTATTATGCAGTAATGATAATAGGAGCTTCTAACTATCATATTAATTTTTAGTATATATTTAATGGGCTTATTTTAAATTTGTAAATGAACACTCATTAATATGCAGTACAGATTGATGAACTCCCCAAGCTTTAAGCTTTTAATGAAGAGCTACAGAGTTGGATTCTGCTCTGTACCTTCTGGAGCATCATTACCTGGGTTCAACTAACAAAAGCAAGTATAATGACAAGAAGTCTGACTATACGACTTGCAAGAGGAACAAAAGCATTTGGAAATGTGATCTTTCCATCTAGAACTAGTGAAAATGATGTCTCCTATGATAGGACATAGTTGCCTGCTCTGCTTGCAATTCACAGGGGAAAGAATCATCATAAAAGGCAGTTGTAGGGCTGCACTGTGCACTGATACATGGTGCATATGATGTGCCAGCAACCCTCTTCTATAGCTTCTGTTGAAAAATCCATATAGTAACTGCCAGGCTATAAAACAAAGCAATTGGATGATCACATACGTTGTAAGGAGCAGGTAGCTAGAAATATGCACAATTGCTTCTGCCTGTAAATGCAGCTACAAACAATCAGGCAAAACATTCAGCTACAGTAAATTGGTTTGTTTCAGTTGAAATTTTGGGGACAACACCATTTAGCATCAGATCTAGTTGGAGCCCACTAAGTCTAGACACTATTGTCATTTATTCAGTGAAAAGGGATTTTCAAGTAAAGAATTAGAAACAATGCACTAAGTCAAGTGGAAATTTTTATTATAACTCTGCATGCTTCGGAATGCTGATATCTTCTTATTCAGAGGATTACTATTCCCAAATCTTTTTGTGTCAGGGTGATAGAGGGCTACTTGATTGGTTGCTTAGAGGCTAATCTTGGGAACTGTAAATAAAGGCTTGTTAAAATGAGAACAAATCTATCTTGCAGCCTATGAAAAACAACCTAGGAAAATGTTCGTTCTCATTTCAGCGTCTTTCTGTTTTGTACATTGCTTTTTTTCTTTATTAACCTGTCTCAAACAAAGGTTTTATTTAGATAGGCAACATACATCTTTAAAAGTGACTAAGAATGTTTTTCTTTTTATTCAGTCGGTGCTTCCATACATATAGAACAAAAAATAAATCTGTACTTCACAATCTATGCTGCTTTGCTGATAAATTTGCTGGAAGTTCTGTAGCTTACTTTGATTTTTTTTTTTTTATCCTGTAGAGGCGTGTCGACAACCCTTTTTCATACACTGTATCTCTGACAGACCAGACAATTGTTGCAAACTTCACAATTTTGCAGCCCTCAGTACTTTTGCAGTCAAAGTATTGAGTATTGGTGAAAAAACGGGGGTTTCATGTGTCCGTGTGGTATCTACCTTGATACACTGATAAGTACTTAATGCTATTTGCTATAAACACTTTTAAAATGTGGTTTGCAAAAAAACAACCCACCATACAAAATAAAAACCCGGACAAAAGTTTCTTCAAAACAATTTGATCATTTTTAATCTTTAAAGATGACGGTTGGTGTGTTCACAGAAGTGGAAGTCCTACTGGAGACACTATTCTGGAGAAACACCAGTCTGAGAGTAAATGCAGTTCCACACTTGTTTAACCTAGCATGGCTGGATGCTGTGAAAAATTAAAGTGTCATCATCTCCTACAACAGCTTTACTTTCATTTTTGTTCATTTATCATGCAAAGAGAAAGCTGTTTGTGGAAGTGCTACTATCAGTGGAGGCTACTATCAATTTAATTGAGCTCGAATCTCTGTTACTACAAGAGAAATTAACTCATAATTTCCAACTTTGCCTGGTCAGTGGTATGAATACACCATCCGAGGTCTGCTTGGCTCAGTGTAACTTACTGGAAATTAATGAAATTATATCTGCAAGAAAAGTCCAGCTGATAGCTACAGAGTGGAAAATCAGTGCACCATCGATAAAAGATAGCTATTAAGATTTTTCTAAACTTGGATATTTCAGTTACTGTAGCAAAATGAAAGTTTCATTGAACAAGATAACCTAGCAAATGACATTAAAATTGTCCAGGTGTGCAGCTTGAAGTGATAGAAGGATAAGTGGACTTGTTAATACTTGAATAAAGAACCACAATAGTCTTCATTCAAAAAGATCATAATTAAATACTATGCAAATCTCAGTGTATTTGTTCTTTGTTATGATATACTGATCAAAGTACAGCTGCCTTCTACTGAAATCACCTCCATTAATGAAACTGCTTAGTGAGGAACTAGAGAGATCTTTCAAAGCGTTAACAAAGCATGATTTGATGCAGTCTTAATATGGTGTGACAAACGTGTGTAGCAAAAAGAATCCTGGGAGTCTGAACCCTTCCCGTGGAAGAAACTTGAATTTGTGCTTTCCATAGTATAAATATAAGATGTTCTGAGACCTTCATAGTAAACAATGTAGAGAAGGCGTCAAATGTAGCCTGAGAAGCTTCCTTGAATTTTCATCCCCAACTTGTCTGGCTTTCAGTTTGAGGTGGCTACCTTACCCCTGGGCAAAGTACAGATTAATCCTGCTCACTAATTATTCCTGATAAATGTTTTTACTTTTAGGGAAAATCATATCCCTACTGATATGACACCTCAAAATCGACTAGGTGACCTAGTATTCCAACTTTTCTCATCTTTTCCATGCTTTTTTATCCCTATTATTTTGCCTTTTTCTTCTTTTCTGTTGTCTTTGTGCTGGCTGTTCTTGCCAGATGCATTCATAATTTCCTTGTCTTGTCCTTTAGATCCACTGACCCTCGTGGGATAAGTGGCACCAGATTCATTGCTAAGGCCCAATTCTGACTTCCATCTTGAGCTGCCACGTTGTCATACCTCCATCTGTCAACTGAGGATGATGATTCTCATCAAGAATTGGGTGGTTCAATCATTAGTGTTTAAAAGACATGCAGACTTCTCTTCCAGATTGTTAAATAATATTACTGAGCTTGCAGTTTCAATGTTCCTGTACCATTTTGTTCAGCATTGCTAGCTGATTTACTTTCCCACTTTGGGTAACAACTTTGGCAGATAGTCTCCACTGTCCAATTTTTAATGCTTTTTTGGATGGAAAGTGATAGAGTCACGAACTGCAGGTATCTGCATTCGGTGGCTCTTTGCCAGCTCTTTAGGTGGATTCTTCCTTGTCTTGTGTCTAAGATTAGTGCTATAGAAGGGGAAAAAAAAAAAATCTATCTGGTGCACCCTCTGGCTCCAAAATAGGAGCTGCAGCAGAACTTCCACTTTAGCATCGTTAGGTGTCATCCAGAGAAACAGGTCCAGGACTGCAAAAATGTCTATTGAGATGAGGGGAGTCCAACAACTGAGTGCAAATTAGGAAACAGTAGGTTTTATTTTGGACAGGTTGCTACACATCACACAACACGACATGGCAGAAGGACGAAGGAATGCTGACTGATTACAAGGAGAAATAATCTAGTACTTCTCATTAACAATTAACTCCCCACAATTGCATCATGAAGTGTCTGACTGCCCTTAACATTACTTTGTGTGCGGTTTTGTGTATGTAAGGAAAATCAGTGTGAATGTACATTTGTCTCTCTGTGATTATAAATCTGTTTATATGGGATTCTACTATTTTGGTCATGTCCTTAAGGGACAAAATGCAGGTGATTTGATTTCTTACTTGTTTGGCATATCTTTTTTTCATCGGCTTTCCCATCAGTACAAATGGAATGATTTCTACAGTTGAAAACTGCATCAGGGCACTAGAGTAATATGTAGAATATCTATTTATTATTTATAACTCTGCATTTGCCATTTCTCATATCATCTGGCATACTATAACTGATGGTAGCATACACTCTCTATTATCCTACCCTCACCTCTTTTAATTCGGGCAGTGTTTTGCTTAACTGCATTTTCTCTCGTTAATATTCTGAACTTTTAAGACTGGTAGCAGCAGGAATAAGTCACTCTACTAATATTACTATGTCAGAATTTATAAGAGCTTTTTTCGAACTGCTCATAAATGCCAATAATGACATAGAGTCTCCTTGAATCTAGAAGTGCCTCGCTGGAGCTGATGTCTTTACTGAAATCCCCAAATCACCTGTGAAGTCTCCTTAGCAATCAAATTTCAACTATTATTTATAAAGAAACCTATGATGTCCTCACCATCTTAATGAGCTCAAAAAGCCAGTTAGCACACACATACACAGAACATCAGATTACCTGCAACTCATCACCTCAAACATAACGTGAAACTCCCATTGCCCTGATATTCCATCAGCTGTCACTTCAATACTTTTTATTAAATATACTCTAAAGTTTTGATTTTTTTTTAATTGTTGTTGGTCTTTTTATCAATATATTCGTTTCATTAAATAAACTTACTCATACACCTGCAAATAAAGTATCATTAATTAAAGTGATGACATAACCCCAAAATGAGGTTCTGCAGTACCAGAATCTCCCTGAGTATCAAGGTTTTGAATAAAGGGGCATCCACCCAAATGTCTCTTTGCTGTTAATTTCTGTTAGGAATTTGACTAAAGACATGTATTTCAGTCAAATTTATTCACCTTTAATAATAATGATAAGGGAGATACGAATATTTAACCCTGAAGCTTATATACATTCATTATAAACTTACATATAGACAAGAGTTCTTTCATACATGTATTGGAAGAGGAGCGAAGCCACCTTATTAATATAATTGATACAAAGCTATATTTTGGTTCAGTTGCTCTTTCTAGGTACTAAGAACCACTGACTCCTCTAAAAGCAGACCTGGAAGTCTGATCCTGGTACAGACTTCTGTCCTGGACACAAGTCACCTGGCACATGACATTCTGGCTTTTAGAGTTTTTTTGATGCTCTAATTGCAGAGCTTGAAGTCTTTCTAGTAGTCCTACAGTATATATAGTTTTTATATAGTTTTTAATGGGCTGCAGCGGTACGAGATGTTTTGCTTTCTGCATTCCTGCAGAAACTTTGCAGTGGAAGTGCTTAAGACAGAATTTGGGCATTTGCTGAGATTCAAAGAAGAAAACAGAGAACATTGTTTAGGGGAAAATCAAGTTAATTTAGTCACAGATCTTAATCCAGTGGGAATTTTTTATTGCATTTGTTTTTAAGTTTTGTATTGGCCTTCCTCGCTGCTACAATAGTCCCTCTTTTTTGCGTGTGGGACTGGTTCCATTTTCAGCGTTACCTTGTTTGATATTAATTAAATGTACCAGAAAGCTTCTTATCTCTGGAAGAAATTCTTTTTCAGTAAGAAAAATAATTATTTCTGAGAACTGGAAAGAAAAAGGAAATTAGATGATAGAAAGTGGCAAGAAAATAAAAATCACTATGGAAGTGATGAATAGAAATTGCTTGGCTCTTTATTGGTTATGAATTAGTACTTTTCTCAAAGTTCACAGAGCTATGCCAATTATGCAACCACAAATTTAGCAGATCAGCAGGCCAAAATTAAATAGCTATTTAATGAAAATATAAATTATTTGGAAGCATGTTGTTCCAAAGACAGATTTGATTTCAAAAGGAAGAGAAGTTGATTTGAAACTATTGTATTACAAAGAAAAACAGTATTTTTCTATGTGTGACAGGACACATTTCCTTTTCTTAATTTGATTATTTATTAATTTTTTCTTTTTCTTTTTTTTTCTTTAATTTAATTAAATCAGTGTATAAATTATGGTCCTCCCTCCCCCTGAAAAAACGCCAATTAGTTCATTGCTATAGAAACACAAAAAGGATGTGTTTGTCTTAACTAATGGAATAATTTAAAAATCAATTTAATTAAAGCAAACCAAAAGGATGACTTTTTATTAATGTAAGGAATAGACATACAAGTTAGCCTGACAGGCGTCAACTTGGCCGTAATAATTGCTCGTTCATGCACTCTTCAGGCATGACAAGCCATGAGTTAAATCTACTTAAGTCACAGTTAAACAAGATTAAAGTAAGTGGCACTGCTTCCTTTTGCTATAGTTTTGGAGCGGACAGATTGCCACAGCCTAGTTTTTACTGCTGACTTGTTGAACTTGACCAGCTATCTGAGTCTTTGGTAGTTTAAGACATAGTTTAAACTAAACTTAAATACTCTTTGTGTAGACTTGAAACGAAAATCGGTTCTTTAATAGCATTTTTACTGCTTTAACCTAATGGGAGCTTATATTAAATTAAAATTAGGACTTCGTAAGAGGAGCTAGTTTGGCCATGCAGAACAAGAGTAAGCTCAGTCTCTGGTATGTGGAATGCTCCCAGTGCCAGTGGCACACAATTTGAGGGGGAAATGCTTCACATACTTCAGGTTTCAGAAGAGAGAACTAGACCCCCGTGAACTTAATGGAGCCCAAAATTGATTTAACAAACCAGCTCTTTAACTGGAGCCTCTATAGTGCAATTGAAAAACATCGTTTGATTATCAAAACAGGAATTGAAAATCACCAAGGAAGACACTAGGTCTTCCATTAACAATTATTTTCTTTGTTTACATGCAAATGTATTCTAAGTGTTCTGAGTGCCCCTGTAAGGACTGTGCTTTAATATAGATTTTGAATATTTTTAAATATATAGTAATATATTGAAAAAAAAAAATACTTGCCCACGGGCTTTTTGTCGTATTTTTCTTCTCCTGTTATGTTGAGGAGGAGGAGTGATAGACTGGCTTTGAGGGCACCTGGTGGCTTGCTGAGGTCAACCCACTACAAACATAACTGGAAGTTTGCTATACACAAAGGAATTCAAATCCACTTTATCAGGATAAACGTTCACACCAACCTTTATCAAAGAGGTTCTCGAGTGGGCTTTAAATGAATTTGTTGTGCCATCTCAAAATTTACTAAGGTCTCAACATCAGATGAATTTGGAGCTGCAAGAACTGTAACTAGGAGGAGTCTGCACGTGCCTTAAGGGAGGTGTTCAGAATGGCCATGGTGATGGTTTAGATGTGCCTGTTTGCCTCACTGCATACTCTAAAGACACAGGCCTGCCTAAGAAGGTATGTCTAAAACCAGTTAATTTACCTCATTCTCATTTTCATTGACTGACTCAATTTTTCATTATGTTTAATCAAATCAACAAGAACTAGGTAATTTATTTTGTAATTAATAATAGCCTCCTTTTTAATATTGATGAGCTTTCTGTTTGGAAAATTCAGTCACTGATGCCTAAAAGAAACCTGCAATGACTGCAGAAGATAACAATTTTTCCCCCATAGTAATGCTGTTGCATAATTGTCTTTTAAATGTATTCATAGTTTTCTCTGTCAGGATACAGGAATGGATCTGTAACTGTGGTCTAATTGATGTGGTAAGACCTGTATAGCATTGTCTATCTCCTTAAAACAGTAGAAAAATATTTCCATTCTTACCTTTTTTGTCTTCCTCCGGGCTGATGTTACTAGGCTGTAACTAAAATCCAGGAAATGCATCATAACATTTATAACTTGCTATCCAAAGTTTTAGGCTAAATAATCCTAATGGTCCATTTTATACTTAAAAGCTATGAAATACTAAATAATCTTGCTTGCACCTGCCCAAGTAACCTTGTAGTATAAACTCATTCATTCTTTTCAGCAATCTTGATGGCCTTTTTAAGTTAGGTTCTTTTATGTGTTATCCAGCTACTGCTTTATACATATTCACTGTAATATTTATTTATATGTGGTGTTGTCGATACACCAGAGGGACAGGATGTCATCCAAAAGGACCTGGACAGGCTGGAGAGGTGGGCCCAGGTGAACCTCATGAGGTTCAACAAGAGCAAATGCAAGGTTCTGCACCTGGGCCGAAACAATCCTCGCCACCAATACAAACTAGGGGGTGAGGTATTGGAAAGCAGCCCTGAGGAAAGGGACTTGGGGGTGCTGGTGGAGGAGAAGCTGGACATGAGCAGGCAGTGGGCACTTGCAGCCCAGAAGGCCAATTGCATCCTGGGCTGCATCAAAAGAAGCGTTGCCAGCAGGTCCAGAGAGGTGATTCTGCCACTTTACTCTGCTCTGGTGAGACCTCACCTGGAGTATTGTGTGCAGGTCTGGAGCCCTCAATATAAGAAGGACATGGACCTGATGGAGCGGGTCCAGAGGAGGGCCACAAGGATGATCAGGGGGATGGCGCACCTCTGCTACGAGGACAGGCTGAGGGAGCTGGGGTTGTTCAGCCTGGAGAAGAGGAGGCTCCGGGGAGACCTAATAGCGGCCTTCCAGTACCTGAGGGGGGCCTACAGGAAGGCTGGGGAGAGCCTGTTTACAAAGGCCTGTAGTGACAGGACGAGGGGCAATGGCTTCAAGCTGGAGGGGAACAGATTTAGACTGGAGATCAGGAGGGGGTTCTTTACTGTGAGGGTGGTGGAGCACTGGAACAGGTTGCCCAGGGAGGTGGTTGAGGCCCCTTCCCTGGAGATATTCAAGGTGAGGCTCGACGAGGCCCTGGGCAACCTGGTCTAGTTGGGGGTGTCCCTGCTGACTGTGGGGGGGTCGGACTAGATGGCCTTTGGAGGTCCCTTCCCGCCTGGGTGATTCTATTCTATGTGCTTGCATGCATATATGGAGGGGGGCGTGTGTGTTCTTATTGGCTAAAAAAATACTACGTTATAAAAAATGGCAAGTGTACAGACTTTGTCTTAGAGGAAGTTGGTGCATAAGAAAATAGCAGAATGTGAAGGAAACTCACTTATGAACGAAAACCAGTGGCCTTGCAGAGGGCTGGATGAGATGGGCTCAGTGCCCCATTGATCTCTGGACTTTCAGGCACCCAACACTGGTCACGTGGAAACAGTGAAATGTCCGTGATTGGGCCTGCAGATCTAGACTTTGAAATGTCACCTAGATGGCAGGGTCTTGTAGCTTGGAGAAAAGCAAGCAAATTTACTTCCAACAGACTTAGTAATGGGCTAGTAATATTACTTTAGTTGAATAGGTATTAATAATGAGCAGTTTCCAGCCTTTTCTTCAAAAAGAGGAATTTGCAATTGTAGTAATTGACTCTGAACCTAACCTTTGTGTTTACAGTTGGTCAAAACAGTAGGAGATTACCTTCCCTTTCCTATGCTGTTTTCCTCCTGCTGTCATATCCAGCTTCTGCATGGAAACTGGTGTCCGTCCACAGTTGTGCAAATCAGTACAAGAAATTCCTTGAGCTTAAACTTCCTGGTGGATGAAGGTCACACAGGCACTGCCTGGGGACCCCAAACACGAGGATCACTACTGGCTAGTGCCTCCATGGCACCGACTGCCTCATATATCTGTTTGGGTATTTTTTTTTCAAGGCAACAAACGTAAGTCATTAATAATTTAGGACAGAAGAAATACCTCAGTAAAGTACTTATCAGTGCTATGAGATAGATCCCACAACTACTGATGTGAGATTCCACACTCAAAATTTCTGAGTATATAGCAGGTTGTTCCATCACCATTTGTGACTCAGGATGGAGAAGTTCCTATTCTGATTCAGCTTCCAGACCTGTAACAGGCCTCATTTATGCCATTAGAAATTGGAAACCTTCATTTCTTCCCAGCCATAGCTCATTATTGTCCACTTTACTGATGCAGTTACTGAGTAGCAACTATATTTTCCTAGCTCTCACACAAAATGGGGCAGAAACATTAATCAAAGCTCCAGAGAATGCAGCAGGTAAGCTTCCAGTCAAAGAAAAAAAAAAAAAATCTATCCTTTTACATCATTGTAAGTGGCTCATAATTTATGTCAAGGAAGAAGTAATAGCAACACCAGGCAGCAATTTCCTTTCAGTGGCCCATGCAAAGGGAAGACACATTATTTGTTTAGCGGTCTAGTGACAGGTGTGGGTGCTTCACTTACCATCCCTACAAAAGGCAACAAAACAGAAAGGGCTTGTGGAGAGCTATAAAACATACCACAGTGTTTTGAAATCTTTAGTATGATTTTAAGCTTTGTCATTACCAGAATCAACTATATTAGATTATTCATTAGTTTTTATTCTTTTATTTTTAATCCTGCGACATGTAACGTGGTCTGGATAATGAAATTTATCCTTTAATTTTGTCAAAGAATGAAGGAAGTTCATTTTGCTAAAAACCCACATTTTCAGTCCTCTCTTTTTGTTTTTCTCTTCCTTCACTGTTTAGCTTTAGTGCTGAGGCAGCTTTTAAAATTCTTTAATTTAACTATAAAGGGCAGTTTTGTAAGCATAAATGTACAATACTTCTTCCACATCAGCTCTCCTCTTCATTCTTGCAGATAGATATGTTGTTTATAGACCATTCTTTCAAATGTGATGCTCTAGCCATTTTGATTTAATTCTATAGTCCTACAACTTGCTGGTAATTTTCAGTAGAAGTAGTTTCCTCAGCATCATTGTTAATTAGAGAAGAAGTCCAGGAAAGGTTTTGCAAACTATTGCTTTCTTTTAAACTGTTGCTTTTCAAAGAAATGTATCTAAAGAAACAAAGTAGCAAACTATTGCTTTCTTTTAAACTGTTGCTGTCAAAGAAATGTAACTAAAGAAACAAAGTGCTTTTTTAAATAGATGGAGATCTGTGTTAGGTAAACAAAGCAGATTATTTTAAAATAATATTCACTCTGCTTCCAACATTAGGAGCAGATTTTGTTTTACATTTTGTGAAAGTTAAAAATTTGCATTTTTCTGAAACAAATCAGAACTCCAGGATTCTTGAATTCTGAATCTGAAACAAATCATCTCTCCTCCTCTTAAAAATAACAACTCAGATCACAGAAGGAACGGATGGTTTTTTTCCTTACTCGTTTTGACCAGACATTTCTTCCTATTGACTGAAATGTCATTTGCAATGAAAAGTTGGGGTCCCGGGTGATCAAATTTTTACAATGGAAAAATGTTCTTGTCATGAAGTGCTCTTTAGACATTATTCTTGGTTGTCGCTTCAGTTGAGGGACAGATTCTCTGCCTTTTTCTACTCTCAGCCTTGGTGACAGGAAGAGGAAAGTCTCCAGCTGTAATACATTTGCTGGTACTAGCTCCCAGAGCAGCAAAGTTTCTGTGACAACCAGCACTTACATGGCCTTGGTGAAAGATCTGAGCCTGGAGGTGAAGAGCAGAGGTGACATGGTCAACTGGGAGGCAAACCTTAGTCTTCTTCCACATGTACCTGCTCCAGTAAGTGGGCAATTATTTAAAGAGATAACTTTCCTTACTTCATACCTGATTCCCTCTTTGTCATTCTTCACCATGCCACAGTTACAATGAAATAGGAACTTCAGCCTTCGAGGTGTAATAGCATTGGTTCACTAAAGCTTAAGCTTCTTTGACTTGAGACAGAGGGTCACTTCTCTACTTCATGCACAGCAAAATTTTCTGAAGGAGATGTGTGTATGGGTTTGCTCTAGTGTGGTATCAGTAATGCAGGAGCAACAGTGTTTGAGTTTTGTATTACTTTTGCATTCCTTAGCCTTTGTCAAAAGATCAGCATTTCGTCGGCTGACCTTTTTGTTTCTCTCTTGTTTAGCTTCATTAACCTTTGAGGAATGAGGTGGATGGGACAGCAGGCAATCAAAAGACAGAAAACCCGAGAAGGTCACTGTAATGTGGTGCGCAGCTGGACCTCACATCATAAAAGGGTATGCATCTTCTTTCCTTGCTGTCACACTCTTCTACTCAATATTTCTTAGGGCAGGAAGCGCAGCATGTTAGCTAAGTCTGTGCTGGTGCCTCAGGAGCACTGCCCATCTCCTGAGCACATAAAGCCTTCCCTGTCAGCTGACCATCTCTCTTGACATCCAAGTTCTCATCAGCTCTCTTCACCATATCTTTGTACCAGTGGAAGGCATTTTGGGCACACAAGCCAGAAAAGAACCCTAGTTTGGTCTGACAGACCCTCTGCTCTGGAAAATGTTGGGAACCAGAGCTGTGCAGTATTGCAAATAGCATTGGAAACCTATACAATCACTGTTTTTTTCTTAAAGATTGTGGAATTATCAATTGATAGTTTGCATCACATCCTACTAGGGTTCTTACAGGGATCAGGACCTTTTGCAAAACTGGACAAGTACCCTTGTCTGCAGTGATTTGAGAAGTTTCCTGTTGGTACATTCTTGTTATTTGGACCATTCTGTGTGTTCAATTTAGTTTCATTTGGGTCATTCTTAACTCTGTGATTTCAATGTGGGAAATCTGTCAAAGCATAGAAGGAATCGGGAGACACTTTGAAGAAATGTTTTTAAAAAATTATGGTGGGAAGGATGAGCTTGTGAGGAATGGCAGGTAAAAGGAAAATCATGAGCAAAATAATGAGAAAAGAATGAGTGAGAGTAGAATAGTGATTTAAGGGAGGTTTTTTTGGTTCTTGTTCTGCTCCTCTAGGAAGGCTGCCCATCTCCTGAGGGGTGTGTTCTGGATAACACTGGGGCATATAGCTGGATAATCAGAGTTTCAACTCCCTGAAAGGAGGGTGTAGAGAGATGGGGTTCGGTCTCTTCTCCCAAGTCACAGGTGACAGGACAAGAGGAAATGGCCTCAAGTTGCACCAGGGGAGGTTCAGGCTGGATATTAGGAAAAATTTTTTCACTGAAAGGGTTCTCAGACACTGGAATGGGCTGCCCAGGGAGGTGGTTGAGGCCCCATCCCTGGAGGTGTTCAAAAGCCGGGTTGATGTAGTGCTGGGAGGTATGGTTTAGTGATGATGCTCCTTGTTTGTTGTGTGGGTGACTATTTTTGTCAGTGAGGTTGACGGTTGGACAAGATGATCTTTAAGGTCCCTTCCAACCTAGAAGATTCTGTGATTCCGTGATTCTGTGAAGTCAGGCGGCTGGGAGGTATGGTTTAGTGATGATGCTCCTTGTTTGTTGTGTGGGTGACTATTTTTGTCAGTGAGGTTGACGGTTGGACAAGATGATCTTTAAGGTCCCTTCCAACCTAGAAGATTCTGTGATTCTGTGAAGTCAGGCAAGTTTGGTGAATCAGAAATGACTGGGCATGAGGTGGGGAAAATGCAGAAGTTGCTGTGTTGTGTCTGTACAGATATGGTTGATTTTAAGACTTGTAGACAGAATTTTAAGACTGAACACAAAACCAAAACCAAACCATAAAACCACCAACTAACCAATCTCACAAACGTATTCATCACTTATATTTATTACAGCAGATCTGCTTTTCTAGAAGAGGAATGATTTTAAAAATGTAGCATTTGTGAAAAAACGTCAGCTTGACAGTTAGAAATGGAGCTTGTCCAAGGAGAAGCTGTACCACTTTAAATTAGTTAAACTGGAGCAATCAGTTCCCTCTTGCGGATACTGTGACTTCGTTTTCAAAGATCTTGCTCTTTAGAATTAAAAGTAAAAAACACATCAAGAATACTTTTTGTGCCAATTTAACTGTTTTCGTATGAAAAAAGACCTTTAATTATACCAGCACAACTTTCTTACTAGGGCAGGGGTAGACACTTGGCAAATATCTGTGCTGGTAGAAGACACTGGTGCCTTCTTTATCCCCTGCACTTCGCTAGGGGTTACCACCCTATAGCTCAACTAATAGAAGGGACCAGTTACCCCTATAGACCAGGCAAAGGCAGGTTTAAGCAGACTGGAGTTACTGGGAGGAGGCTGCAGTTGTACTCTCCTCCACACGCAGAGATGAAAGAAGCAACACCCCTCCAGCTCTCAGTGACAAGCAACTGCACATCTAGATACCTGTCCTGGCCTTAGGCAACAAAGAAATGAGTGTAAAAAACCCCTGAAATCCTGTACTTACCCAAAGTATGTGGCTATGCTAGAGATTTGCAGCAGCTTGAACTAATGGATAGTCAATAAGTTATCACGTTTAACTCGCACAATTGAACCATCTAACATTGTCCATTAGAGCTTGTTCCTGGGCATGTTTTGTGAGCATCTACACAATGCTTATTTTTATGTACTTGTAGGGCAGATGTAGTCCAGTGCCATTTAAGAAGTCTAGAAGCTATTTTATCACACCTTAATATGAATGATAAAGTGAACAATGATTAGGACAGCGTTTTGCACAACTGCTTTAATAATGGAAAGCAGGCAAATTCCACTTCATTACTGATAACCTTTTTGTTTCAGAAAGAAAAAGAAGAAAAAATGAGAGTTGTGTTTGTTTAAAGCAGACACCTAGAAATCCTAAGGATTTCTTATTGCCATGTGTAGGTCCTTACTTGTGACAGGGTAGTCACAATCTTTCATAAGAGCCAGCATCTTCTCAAGTTTTAAAATGTAGCAAAAAATAAACAAAATATACTTTCACATGCAGGGAATCATGATTTTTTAAACACCTTTTAAATGGGGGTGGTGGTGGTGGTAAAAACAGCTGAAAAAACCCTAACAAAAACAAAGCTTGGGGGTTTTTTTTTGGTGTGTGATTTATATATTAAAAGAGGAGACATACCGATGTTAATGTTACTTATACAAGGCTTGCATAAAGCTTGCAGTTTTAAAAACATAATGCTGTGTGGGTACAGGAAGCTGAATTATTCATCCAGTGAAAGTATGTATGCTAGGTTGGAAAGATAAGCCATGATAGGGCTGTTCAGCTATCTCACTTGAGCATTTACTCTGACATCAGTGACAGTGTTTCCAAGTATAAGAAAAACAGGATTTGGTGCTCTGAAGTTGTGCTCTGACTATTATATTGTACATTGCTGTATCTTGTGTTTGCTGCTTACAGAGAATCATGTAGCAGGATAAAAGTGGGCGATAGTGATGTCAGTCCACACTCTGAGAGCTCGGTGGCATTACTCGTGTCCTTTGAGTTAAGCACATGGTTTACTAGATCCAGGGTGGAAATTGTGAGAGTATCAGGATGAGATAACATCATCCTGACTGAAAATCCTCCTTTCTGTCTTTAAAGAAATCCCTACAACTCAAATCAATAAATGAAATAAAACCTAAGAAATACCAAGAGTTGTTAATTTCAAAGCCATACATGCCTGAGCTTTATAAAACCAGAAGTTATTTTTTATAGAGTGTGTGATTTAGTACCACAGATACTGAAACAGATTGTCAGGCAGAAGATGAAGCAAGGACAAGCTACTGAGCCCTGTTCTTGCAGCAGCTCTGTCATAAACAATGGCAGCATCTGTACTGTCACCACTAAATTAAGTGTGTGAATAAGGAGGTAACCCAAGCAAAATTAGCCATTTCTGCTCCAGTGAATATACAGTGATGCATCTGTCTGGTAACCAAGCAAAGAAAATAGTGTTTTTTCATTGCTTCTTTTTCTAGTTTCTGTTTATGTGTATATGGCACGTCTGAGAGAGCTCTAAACCCTAGGAAGTAGCAAAACAGCCTCCTCCAAACTGAAAGAAGTGAGAGAGGAACCAGAAAAGCTTGTTCTATCTATATTTAGACTGCTAAATGGAGAAGATTTGAGTAATAAAGATAATACTTGTGTGTCACTTGCTTTACAGTTTCTCTTTTCCATTTGGATTTATCATCTAGTGATAATAGTGACTTCACTTGAAACACTTGTGCTCCCTCTGTGACCATTCTGGATTTGGGTAGTTGGTCCCTCCAACCTCAATGATTCTGTGTTTCCATGTTTCTGTGATTGTTATAGTTTTGACCAGTTTCCCTAGTACAGATATCAGAAACAGTTGTCAATATTTTACCATCAGAGCCTTTCAAAAACAGATTGTTTTTTTTATTATCCTTCATCTACCTGGTACTAATACAATTTTAAGGAATATAGTTCAGCAGCATAGTTAATAATCTTGAGATTTTATTTTTCAATTTTTCTGAACTTTTTCTGATCTTATAATTCTGTCTTTTCACATTCTAAAGCCTCCTCTACTGATGCTTTTATCAGAGACAGATTCTTCAGTCTGCGCCAAGTAAATAAGGAAGTGATTTGAAGATCTCACCTCTGTTAGAACTTCTTTTATACTTTCATTTTCTGGCCCCATAGACTGTTCATCTCCAATTTTGGAATACTTATTATACATTTATTATTAGTCCTTATGTCATTAACCCTTATGTGTTCAATTAGGTACTGCAGTCCATAGACTACTTTGTATTTAAAAGTAAATATCAGCTGTGCATCATATTTGTTCCTACTTGGAAAAAAATACTCTGTCCAAAACTATGTTTTAGAGATATGAAAAAGTTGTACCATTTTTTTCTGTCTCATTCTACAGTGTTCAGAATTTATAGATAATGACTTTGACCCCACCAGGACCTTTTCAGGTAATAGATAACCAGAATGATGTGTATGCCTGGAGAAGACTGTATGAGGTCAAGAAGTTCAATTTCCAAAAGGTCTTTAGGGGATAAAGCTAAAGATTTTTAAGGATGTCGCTAGACAGCAGTGCAGGGATACTGAATTTTAATGAATAGAGCTGCACCTGTTGGATGGTCCCTGTCCTAGCTTATAGCTATGAATTATGGTCTAAGGA
Organism: Calidris pugnax; assembly: GCF_001431845.1. NCBI lineage: Eukaryota > Metazoa > Chordata > Aves > Charadriiformes > Scolopacidae > Calidris > Calidris pugnax. The sequence continues at coordinate 3,620,526 of NW_015090775.1, read as the reverse complement.
ATGTTTGCTTTATCTTCTTTAGGTCATTGGGACTTCTTTGTGCACACTATTATTTTTAGTGGTCAATGTCACTTCATCAGAGGTGTCATTCTTTGAAAAATACCTTTTCTTTTTATATACATACATATATTTTGTGGATATGTTTGTTTGCATCATTGGATGCATTTACATTTATATATTTACAGGCATTACTTTTTGGAACCATTATGATAGGGATAGGCATATATCAAAACTGAGAATAATCAATATTTCATTAAGAAATTGAATTTTGAGATTTTTTTGAAATGCATTTTCCCGTCAATACAGTGACCAAGAAAGGAGTGATAAACATGATATAAAGAAAAGCAGCACATTTTTAATCAGTATTGGACCTAACTATAAAAAGCAACTTTGCTCGCAAATGGAGTGCAAAATGAGGTGAATGGAGAACTTTTTGGCACTTATAAATTAATTTCTGTGAGTACTAAATAAAGATGCAGCCTACTAGAAGCATATTTATAGATCAGAAATATTAACAACAGTAGTTCTTTGGATAGTGTTTGCCAGAAGTTCATTTGTTCATGAACATTGGTGTATTTTTTTCATCAGTTCAAAAATGGGGGTGCTAATTCCTGTCGGATATTATCTGACTTAAAGGAGCATATAGCATATTTTGTTTAATTTATTTAGTGGAATAATAGATAATATACTATGGAAATTCAGGCTCATTGCTTGTATTACTGCGCATAAGAGAAATCTGCCACTGCCAAAGGTTTTATTTTCCAAGTAGTTCCATGTGTTTGCCAAAATCAAGGGCCATGGAAAAAGGACTGTTTGGATGATGATGTGGAGTCATAGAAGCTGCTGAGCAACACCACGTCTGCTCTAGAACTTCTCTCTTTCTATGCCATGATAAATGCAGAGAGACAGTTCCAACGCCTGCCAATCTTTGCAGCAGAAGACTTCATGGATCAATAATGTAGCTCCATCTTTTCGTCAGGCAGCAGGAAATTTGAAGTTGGGTAAAGCAGGCATTTTGTCTCGGAGAAGTAGGCCAATTTCACATTCTGCTGCCTGGTTGATACAGAATTTTGACCGAAAGAAGGTTTTATATTAAAATCAATGTCAATTATTTCATTCCTAAGAATTAGAATGCATCTTGAAATAGGAAACTGTTCCGAGGATGGCTATGTTGTCACCCTGCATTAGTGTATGGGAAATGAGTTCTGTGAAAAATGGCCTTTAAATGTACAAACCTTTACAGATTAGAGCCAGTACGCTGAATCCTAGAGGAAAGAGACCAGAGGTAATGGCACAGATGAAGAACAACTGAAATATGCTCCTGACAACACATCACATCATATCAGAGTGTATTTTGAAGGTTTCCTTGCACAGCACTTTGGGACAGTAACTCTATGTACCCACCATTGACACCTCTGTAAGATCAGCACTGCTTTCATTCAACATGCACTGGGAGTCAAATCTGGGTTAATTTGAATAGGTGTATGACAACAGTCTTGTCTATAACCCAGCAAATGGTGTCAGAATCAAGTAATCCAGTAAAACCAGAAGTGCTCCTACTGAGCAGAAGTGAAAAGAGGTATACAAAATTCCTGATATACCTGGAATTCTGGAATTATAGAAAGGGTTAAAATTAGCAGAGATAATTTGCAGCTGCTTTATTGACTAAAAATGATTGATAGCTGGATATTTTTGGAGGATATAGCGAGTGTATTTTCTGCTTGTTTAATCTGTAATAGACCTAAATTTTACTTTCCCCTTTTCAGGCAGGATTATGTTTATCTTTCTTTACATAGAAAATGCTGTTTGAATTCATTATGAATGCTTAAAAAAAAAATCCAGACCATATTTGGCCAATGGTTAGTCCTTTGTATAAAAAATAGTCTTCTGATGACATCAGCTTTGGTCACAGTTGTTTGTTAGAAGCAACAGACCATATTCCAGTTCATCACAACTTCATTATATTCCAGTTCCTGAAAGTCCCAAGAAAATCTTAAGGTATCAAGGGAATAATGATCCAATCAGCTTATGTGCTTCTTAACACCTTAGTGAGGTGGTGTGTGAGGAAGAGGAGGCTCAGGGGAGACCTCATCACTCTCTACAACTACTTGAAAGGACAGTATTGTGTGCAGGTGTGGAGCCCTCAATATAAGAAGGACATGGACCTGATGGAGAGGGTCCAGAGGAGGGCCACAAGGATGATCAGGGGGATGGAGCACCTCTGCTACAAGGACAGGCTGAGGGAGCTGGGGTTGTTCAGCCTGGAGAAGAGGAGGCTCCGGGGAGACCTAATAGCGGCCTTCCAGTGCCTGAGGGGGGCCTACAGGAAGGCTGGGGAGAGCCTGTTTACAAAGGCCTGTAGTGACAGGACGAGGGGCAATGGCTTCAAGCTGAAGGGGAACAGATTTAGACTGGAGATTAGGAGGGGGTTCTTCACTGTGAGGGTGGTGGAGCACTGGAACAGGTTGCCCAGGGAGGTGGTTGAGGCCCCTTCCCTGGAGATATTCAAGGAGAGGCTCGACAAGGCCCTGGGCAACCTGGTCTAGTTGGGGGTGTCCCTGCTGACTGTGGGGGGGTCGGACTAGATGGCCTTTGGAGGTCCCTTCCGGCCTGGGCAATTCTATGATTCTATGATTTTATGACACTGTAGAGAGGTTGGTGCTGGTCTCTTCTCACAGGTAATTAACAATAGAATGAGAGGGAATGGCTTCAAGCTCCAACAGGGGAGGTTTAGATTGAACATTAGGAAGGAATTTTTCACTGAAAGAGTGGTCGGGCATTGGAACAGGCTGCCCAGGGAGGGGGTGGAGTCACTGTCCCTGGCTGTGTTTAAGGGACGTTTAGATGGGGTACTGAGGGACATGGTGTAGGGGAGGACTTTGTAGAGTAGGGTAGATGGTTGGACTCGATGATCCCAAGGGTCTCTTCCAACCTCAATGATTCTATGATTCTATCATTCTATAAGGATCAAAGGCAGACAAAGAAACAAAGTCCCCCATGGACACCAGCCCTTGAAGTCAGATAACTGACCCTTTGATCCCTCATACTGCACAGGGGCAGATGGGATGGAATACCCTGGTGGTATTCCAGTTTTGGATCACCCGTCCTGTCCGCTCCTCCCCACGCGTGCGGCCCCTCTATGCTTTTCTGCCTCCAACCCTTCAGTGGGGCAAATAATAACATTAGCTGACCTTGGTTGTTATAGTAATAAGTATAAGCAAGAGCATCTCTGAATACCATTCCTTGGCATAAATTATAAATAATCAGGTTTTACCACTCTGGTAGTGGATTACAGCCTTAAAAGTACGCCATCAATTTCACAGTGTTCACTTAGTTAGAAAAGGCTTCACTAAAAAGTAAAATTACTGAACAGAAAATAACTTCTGTATTATTTCAGACTAGGAGAGCCAGTGAGTCCTCTTTTAGGTCTGGCCCTCAGGTACTGTAATGATGACCACTAGGAGGGAAGAAAATGCCTCAAAAGGGACAAGCTGTATTCCAGTGTGCAAACTACATGATGCAGGAAACCTGAAATCTCTCTGTGTCCTACACCCTGAATTCTTTGAGTTTATTTATTATACCCGAGTCCTGCTTTTCTATTTCAAAGGGAGGCTCTAACGTGATGGTTAATGTTCCCTTGGTATAACCTTAGCATTCTGATGAAATTCCGTCTCAGATAATTGTGTTCTGCCTTCCCCAATTCCCTTTGCCATTTCAGCTGGATATGAGATTCTTTTCTCCCTGTCTGTTCCTAGCTGTTGTGAGCAATTGCTGTCTAGAGACAACGCTGCAGTGGGTGAGCCATCTACTTACGTAGTCTCTCCTTCATTTATTTCCCAAGGGAGTGTTGATTCTTAATCTAATACTTTTAAAGCTCTGTAGGCGCAATTATAGTAAGCATTGGACAAAGCATAGTTTTCTTTGCTATTTCAGTGGGTATGATACTTTGATAAAAGGTGTAAAAAATAGTATAACTTTCTTAAATGTAAGAAGACGTCTGCTAAGTATGGTAATTTGATGAGCATTGTGGCTCAGATGTAAATCAGTCCTATTTCATCTGTTTCCTGGTGGCAGAAGGGTTGCCTTGCTCCATGAGGCAGAAATAGGAGATGATCAAGTGAATATACATGACAGCAGGAAGAAAGAGGAAATGAGGGTTGTGCATAAAGCAAGATAACTAAACGAAGTGCAATTTCCTTTCCTTTTCTGAGACATGGTGTGTAACGGAGTTGCATGACAGAATGACAATTTTTCTGTTATTATGCCCTCTTGATCAAATTGATTAACTTGTTGAACCAAAATAAAGATGTTTTCTTTGGATGCAATATAGAATTTCCTTTAGTGGAATGCTAATTTAATATAACAGCAAGAGAACAATTTATTTCTTGTTGAGTTATGAACTTCCCTGTGTTCCAGCAAGGAATAGTAAAAGTCTTTGGACATATCCCACCCGGAATAACATAACTTCTTTATTCAGAGCAACTCCATTAATAACATTTTTAGATATAAGGAAGGGAATTTATCTCTTTGTGTTGAACTAGTATACATAACTCTATGCTACATTTTTCCTATGGAGAATGATCTTTGCTGTAACTATCATCTTTGAGGGTAAAGGGAGAAACCTATTGAATTCAAATGTCAGTATATAACCCTCTGTATTCATACTATATTGGTTTCTGCAGCTGTTGAAATAACCTTGGCAGTTACAGGGCAATGGGGATCTTAATTAACATTAATTAACATTTTGCATACTGTCACATACAATTGGAAAGCACTGTCACTGCCAGGAGGGACACCCTCTATCAGACACCCCAGCTATAGCGTGCTATGCAGAACCATCCCGTAAGCATAATTAAAATAATTAAATTATTAATTCATTAAAATTGTCTGCAGAAATGACCAGTGTGGGAGAAAGGCTGCAGAGTGCCTGAAAATTTAAGGCTGGAATAGGCTACCAGAACATAGTAGACCATCCAGTCAGACCTCCTTTACACCATGTGGTGTTGCATTTCATACCATCATACTTTCATTGAGCCAGTATCTAACCAGTTTGGACATTTTTGGTCTGTAGTTCCAAAATCCTTCTCTAATGTGGCAAATGTAATGTAACCATAAAGTATAGGACTGCAAACTCTAATGTTTCTGTCTTCTTTTTGCCTTAATCTACTATGGAAATGCCAAAGGCTGCCCTTCAAGGAAGGCAAACTGAAAAGAGATCCTAGCATTCACAGGTGCTGAACAAGGAATCACCTGACACTGAAGTATTTGTTAAAACTTATCTTCCAGAAAAGTCAACACTTCTGAAATAAAAAACTGAACTGCGGTGCCTGCTACTGTTTTGTGGAAATTCCCTCCAAAGCCTAATCACCCTGATGATAAAAAATTCTTATTCCTTGTTTCACTTATGTTTAGTTGAAGTGACCTGATGATAAAAAATTCTTATTCCTTGTTTACTCACGTTTAGTTGAAGTGATCTTCTTCTTTCACTAATGTACGTGGCCCCTTCATATCTGGTGCATTGTCTCAAATGAGATGCTAAGTAATTGAAGATTTTATGGAACTTTTTTTTTTTTTTTTTTTTTTTTTAATTTCAGCAGTTTTAAAATATTTATTCTAAACTGCTGGATATAGATGAAAAATTTCTAATGGAAAAAACCCCTTTTTGTAAGACTAAAACTTTCTTCAAGAACATTTCCAAATAAAAGGTATCAGACCCAAGATGATAGCTGATAGACTACTGACTTAGAGCCTCAGATAGTGTTTGTTGTGTGCCCACCAGGTGTGAAGTAGTTTTGTCATATTTTTATTTTGGTTTGTTTTCTGTTTCACAAGACAGATTTGTGCAGAATTTTTTCCTATGAAGTTGCTTGCCTTTTCATTTTTTTTTATTTTCATCTTAATTCATTTCTAAACATAACTATATTTGAGCTGAGAAGGATTTTTAATCCCAGGTAGGCTACTTTCAGAATATTCCAGCTTTGGTCTTGTTAAAAAGAAGTAAAATCATCTATGTTCCCTTCTTTTCAGTCCTGGTTTTTTCAAGTAACTTTTGTATTAAACACTTTTTTCCTCACAGTGGTTACTCCAGAGCTGAGTATTATAACTCCTACACAATTTCTGTAGTTTTTGTTTCCAAGTGAGGCCTACATTCCTCGTTTCTTGTTGTAAATTTTTACATTTAGCTTTATTAAAATAAAGGTTTTGTAAAGACCTTTTTAACCAAGAAATCGGTATTATTTTGTATGTTATCTTATTAGCAATACCTTGATATTTCTGTCTGATGACTGATAGTTGAATACTATTAAATCTAGATGCTATTAGAAAATCCCCATTTGTTGATGAGTCTCACAGAAACTCTTTTCAAGCTTGGCTAATAGGCCAATTTGTAATCTTCTCATTACGTACTGGCAGTGCTAATTCAGATGCCTTTATTATTCCTAGAGTCTTATACTTCTACAGTAAGTATACTTAAACAAATTTGCCATTAAATCCAATAATTAAGTCAATTTTGCTTGACAAGATCAATTAAAATTAAATTATTTGATTCCCGTAATAGGTTTTCCATGAGTTTATCTTGTTTAATGTCAGGAGTTATTCCCATCATCCTCTTTGCCTTTTGTGACTTTAGCCTCATGTTAATTCTCTAGCAATATTTTAGCATTTCCTTGGAATCTCAGATTTATTTGAAAGAATATACACAGACAAGAGGTTGTTGACTGGTTTGAAAGTAACCAGCACTACTAAGTGTTGATTACCAGTCTCTTTAGTTATTGCTAGTTGCGAAATCTTCCACATTTGTGGATTTGTACATTATCCTGCTTCTTCCCAAATGTAAAATAGAAATATTTATTGAGCACCGTGGTCTGTTCATTACCTCCTGTTGTTATTACCATTGCCATCTCCATTTAATAATGGATATAAAATGCTGCTAGATTTATTTCTTTTCAGTATCCCTAAAATGTTTTCTTTTTGTCTTTTGCTCTGCCAGCAATTGGGTTTCCCCAATGTATTCATTATCCCTTGTCATTTCTATAAGCCTCATAACTTCCAGTTTACTTTCATTTCTATTTTTTTTCCTCAGTCTTTTATTTCTAATTGCTTTCTTCTTTCTGATTGCTCCCTTAACTTTCCCATTGAAAGCAGAATGGGCTTTTAGATAAAGATGCATGGTTTATACATGCAGTGAAAAAAATTAGGGCTTCTTAGAGACTCAGAAGAAAACTGGCATGATTCAGTTAAATTCAGGGGTGTCATCTGTGCAAACCCACTCTGAATAGTTTGAAATAGAGTCAAGCTAAGTTTGTCAAATTGGAAAAACAGGAAGGCCTGAAGTCACTTGTGTGTATGGATCATAAGGAAAGCCTATGCCTCCTCAAGGTAAATTTGGAGTGTTGTAGATTGTCTGGATTTCAGGACAGACGTTAGGATAACACCTGGTTTATTGAGTAGGTAGTGGATATAAAGAGGAATTTTGGCAGAGAGAGATTTGAGAGTAGTGGATATAAAGAGGAATTTTGGCAGAGTAATGTAGGCTGAAGAGGTTATTCCTGAGGAAAACAATGAGCTCTGCTTAGTCATGTTTAACTTATATAGATGGAGAGACAGAAGGTGTCAGAAGGTCTAGCAGAGGTTTGAGTCTGATTAAAAGGAGACAAATCTGATGGCAGAAGTGGATCTGCACCTCCTAGCAAAGAGATGGCTGAAGCTGCGCTTGCAATGGAGATCAGAAGTGAAAAAGAAGGCAGAGAAAAGAAGGGGTAAGAATGCAGATTTGTGGATTCGAATACACAACTACCATTGACTTTCTTTCACTGCTTTACTGAGAGGAAGTTGGCCAGGTCCAAAATGGAAATGGGTTAGACATGTGACATTGTTATTTCATGAAGAAGTCTAGGATAAGTTTCCGAGATTTGCACTGTTTCATGAAGGAGTAGCATCAGAGAGAAGACTGACAGGGAGACAATTTCAGAAAAAATGCAATTACAGTTTTATCTTCTTCCAAAAATTATTTCTATGAATACATTTCTGGCTGGATCACAGTTTATGATGAATTTTCTCAAACTATAATCTCATAATCAAAAGGGTATTTTTGGATCTGTGTAGAGCTGGGAGGGATGCAGTCAGAATCTCTTGTGCCATCTTATGTGGGAGTCCCAGGGGAGAGGTCTGGAACCACTGTCTTTCCTTCCCCAGAAAACGGTCTGTGCCCTTGAAGGAAAGGAGGAGGGTCTGGTGAAAGTGGCCAGCATGGCTACCAGTTTCTGTAGCCAGTGGTGCAAAATGCCTCATATGCCTAATGTTGTCTCAGTCGCCTTTACCTGCTCAGATCCTCCATTTGCAGAGAGATACAGTTTAATTCTTGGAGCTGAAGTGCTTTCTGTTCACTACATCCTGCCCAAGAAAGAAGATAGCATTTATAATGAGAATATGCAAGAGAATGATTTTAAAATTGATTTCTACAAGAAGGTATATGAATAAAATTTTGCTTGGAGCATGTCTTCATCAGTCTTACCAAAACTGTTGAAACAAGTTCATTCTTGCCGGGATTATTATTTTCACTAACCTACCAGTTTCAAGTAGTCATTTGGGTTGTTCTATTTCGTATCAGAAATAAGTTATTACTAAATGACTAAATCGGTCAATTTTAATGATGTTGTTTCTATGTGTTTTGACAATCCCGTGCCAGTTCCCAACAAACCTATTGAGGTGATGCTGAGGATCAGAAGCTTACGGTGGTGGGGGCCAGAAATGCCTGTACTTCCATCCCATTCTGCTTTCAGTGAAGTAACCATCACTGCTGAAGTTACACTTCTGTCCCAGGCATGGTGCCATCAGCTAAACTTCATACAAATATAAAGACACAATCATTTTTTTTTCTTGCAATGGCATAATTGTGTCTACGGTTTGTATAAAAAATGTTCTTTTCACCAGAAATAGGATACATTATAGCAAAGGGGTTGCCAATAATTTTCATGTTTAGGCTTTCAGAAAGACTCCCAAATCTTTCCTGATATTGATTTTCTAAAAAGCCTGAAAAACCCGAGTATTTGCTGAGTAGTTTACACCAAAAACATGTCAGTGAAATATATATTTCAGTAATTCAGTTTATTTCTTACTCTTTACATCAGCAACATGTTGTAATACCTTGGAGGATCGATTTCCAGTTCCAGAGTGCAGCATATTTCAAACTAGATCCTTACTGAATTGTGTTGAAAACTATTGTTTGCTAATCATGACAAGAAAAATAATGCCATCACATTAGTGCACCTTGGTATTAAAAATTGAAGACAAGGAATATTAATTCAGCCAGCATGTGTATTATTGCTCTCACTGTCATGTAATTTGATCTACTGAAAATTATGATATGCTGCTCTTAAGGTGTAACCCAGAATGGTGCAATTGAGTCAGGCAATACTTTCCTCAAGTTAATTCCATCCATAATGCATTACTAAAGAAAACCCATCTTTCTAAAGTGGTACTGATTGCTGTACACTTTGAGTCCTTTTGGAAGTTATGTAAGAGAATGTCAGGGTAAAATGACTTAGTCTTCGTTTGTCATGATCATGAAATTGTAGAACATTGCCTTAAATTTGCCTCATTTGATTTGCACGTTGTGTAATGATAATATATCCTGATAGCCACTGTTCTTCATGCAATCAAGTTGCTATTACAGTGACTATTTGATTTGAAAATATGAAGATAAATCTTCATAATGACATTATGTGATGAAAGCAAATGGTGATAGGTTTAGGTGAAGTGTGTGAAGGAATGAAAATGAGCTTCTCATTACATTTTTGAGAAACAGGATGTTTTTTGTTCATGGGAAACATTCTACAGAAAATATAAGTGTTTTGATAAGTGTGGCTTTGCAAGTGAGCTGAGGATATTTAGGCTTTAGAATCATTCCATCTACTGAAAATAAATATGCACTATTTTATCAGTATTTCATTGTGACTAGCAAGGATAAAAATGCTTTGACTTGATTCTGCAAATGATTGTGCGAGCAGTTCTTAGTAGGCAAAAATTTACTATTTTTTAGTCTGCTATTTTTACGTACAGTTAAGTCTTAGTTTTTAATGTTGTCTGATAATTACTTATGTGAATCAGTTGACTTGTGTTTGATATTTTTTTAGCTTTGTTTAAAATTCAAATTTTTCATAAGGAACAAGGCTAAGGGATTCATTAACAGTTAATGACAAGAATTTATGTGTTGCTTTTTTTTAAAAAAAAAATATAAAAGACACTGCTAAGGGATTCATTAACAGTTAATGACAAGCATTTGTGTTGGTTTTTTTGTTTGTGGTTTTTTGTTTGTTTGTTTTTTTAAAACCACCTTCTAGCTACTCAAATTCCATCCATGTCTGATGTTAGGACTTTTCTCATTTCTGTGGTCAAAGTGATATAAAAAATAGGAAAAGGGGTACGGATCTTAGAATTTGTATTTCCCAGATACCACATATCTAAAAATTCAAAGTTGAGGTTATGACTGGATAGTCACTTTTAGTGTGCTTCCTGTATATGCCATTGCATGTCTTACGTGCATAATATGCAAACATATAGTTATTTTCTGTATATTCACCAAGAACAATATAAATGCATATGTATACATGTATACAGTTAAGTATATATGCCTATACAAACATACCAACATATGAAGGCCATATATATATATATATGCATGCCTACAGACACACAAATCTTTGGCTTGTAGGACATGACTGGTCACTGAGTTTCATTATGAGCTCACGCATGTTGGCATTTTCACTGTATAGAACACAAGAAATGTTAGCAAAAGAAAAGAAGGCAATACAATGGTTTGTTAGCAAAAGAAAAGAAGGCAATACAATGATTTTGAATTATTATTATTATTATTAATGCTTTAGCCATTGCTCACCCTGTATTCAATTATGCTGTTTCACTTAATGTTCTCTAGTGTAATTATCCTTACATAAGTAAGTCATTGTACCCTAGAATGTGTTAGAATCATAGACTCACAGAATGATTAGAGTTGCCCTCAACCACCTCCCACCAGCCCAGGTTGCTCCAAGCCCCATCCAGCCTGGCCTTGAACCCCTCCAGGGATGGGGAATCCACAACTTCTCTGGGCAACCTGTTCCAGTGTCTCACCACCCTCACACTAAAGAATTTCTTCTGATTTCTAATTTTAATCTCCCCTCTTTCAGTTTAAAACCATTACCCTTCACCCTATCACTACACTACCTGATAAAGAGTCCCTCCCCAGCTCTCCTGTAGCTCCCTTCAGATATTGGAAGGCCACTATATGGTCTCCCCAGAGCCTTCTCTTCTCCAGGCTGAACAACCCCAGCTCTCTCAGCCTGTCCTCACAGCAGAGGTGCTCCATCCCTCTGATCATCTTCATGGCCCTCCTCTGACCACCCTCACACTAAAGAATTTCTTCCAATATCTAATTTTAATCTCCCCTCTTCCAGTTTAAAACCGTTACCCTTCACCCTGTCACTGCACTCCCTGATAAAGAGTCCCTCCCCAGCTCTCCTGTAGCTCCCTTCAGATATTGGAAGGCCACTTTAAGGTCTCCCCAGAGCCTTCTCTTCTCCAGGCTGAACAACCCCAGCTCTCTCAGCCTATCTTCACAGCAGAGGTGCTCCATCCCTCTGATCATCTTCATGGCCCTCCTCTGGACCTGCTCCAACAGGTCCATGTTCTTCCTGTGCTGAGGACTCCAGAGCTGGACACAGAGCTCCAGGTGGGGTTCTCACGAGCACAGAGTAGAGGGGCAGAATCACCTCCCGTGACCTGCTGACCACACTTCTCTTGATACAGCCCAGGATGGGGTTGGCTTTCTGGGCTGCCAGTGCACATTGCTGGCTCATGTTGAGCTTCTCATCCACGAGCACTCCCAAGTCCTTCTCCTCAGGGCTGCTTTCCAGCCATTCTCTGCTCAACCTGTATATGTTCCTGAGATTGCCGTTTCCCAGGTGCCAGACTTGGCTTGGTTGAATGTCATGAGTTTCACACAAGCCCACCTCTCAAGCCTGCCCAGGTCTTTCTGGATGGTTTCAATTAAAGGATTCTTAGGAAACAACAACAAAAAAAGCTTATATGCATACATTTTGAGCGAGGAACAATTATATAAAGCAGAAGTTCCCTAGCTCATCCTGGTATTTTGTGCTCTAAAAAGCTCAGGATAAAGTTAGTCTTCATTCCATTATTCTAAGCCATTCCAAACACTTCACCTCCATCCACCTGGTGGCAACACTCCTCCTAGTGCAGCCCAGGATACAATTAGCCTTTTTTGCTGCAATGGCGCATTGCTGGCTCATCTTCAACTTGGTGTTCGCCAGGACCCCAAGGTCCCTTCTACTAAGCTGCTTTCCAGCCAGCCAGCCCGCAGTAGCTGGTGCCTGGGGTTGTTCCTCCCCAGGAGCAGCACTTTGCACTTCCCTCTGTTCATTTGCGTGAGGCTCCTGTCAGCCCATTTCTCCAGCCTGTTGAGTGCTGCCATCCAACCTAGGGGTCTGGATGGCAGCACAACCCTCTGGTTTATCACCTGCCCCTCCCAGCTTGGTGCCATCAGCAACCTTGCTGATGATGCACATCCACTGTCCATGTCTCCGACAAAGATGTTAAACAGCACTGGTCCCATTACTGACCCCTGAGGAACACCAGTTGTCACTGGCTTCCACTTGGACATTGAGTTGTTGACCACAAGTCTTTGAGTGCGACCATCCAGCCAGTTCCTGATCCGCCAAGTTGTCCGTCCATCCGTCAAATCCATGACTTTCCAATTTAAAGACCAGGATGTCATGTGGGCCAGTGTGAAATGCTTTGCATAAGTCCAGGTAGGTGACTCCTGTTGTTCTTCCCTTGTCTACCAGTGCTGTGGCAATATCGTAAAAAGGTCACCAAATTTGTCAGGTGTGACTTGCCCTTGGTGAAACCATGTTGGCTGTCACCAATCACCTCCTTATTTTCCATGTGCCTTAGCAGAGATTCCAGGGGGATCTGCTCCATGATCTTGGTGACACAGAGGTGAGACCGACCAGCCTGTAGTTCCCCAGGTTTTCCTTTTTTCTCTTTTTGAAAATGAGGGCTATGGTTCCCTTTGTTGATTCAGCAGGAACTTCACCAGACTGGCACGACTTCTCTAATATAATGGAAAGCAGCTTAGAAACTTCATCCACCAGCTCCCTCCGGACTAGGGGATCTGCTCCATGATCTTGGTGACACAGAGGTGAGACCGACCAGCCTGTAGTTCCCCAGGTTTTCCTTTTTTCTCTTTTTGAAAATGAGGGCTATGGTTCCCTTTGTTGATTCAGCAGGAACTTCACCAGACTGGCACGACTTCTCTAATATAATGGAAAGCAGCTTAGAAACTTCATCCACCAGCTCCCTCTGGATTAGTGGATGGATTTCATAAAGTCCCATGGATTTACACCTTCAGGTTCCTTAGGTGATCTTGAATCTGATCTCCTCCTACAGTGGGTTCCTTAGATGGTCTCAAATCTGATCTCCTTCTACAGTTTGCCTCCTCCTCCTCCATTCTCATAGCCACCGTTTCTGCCTTCTGTGACTTGGGTGGTGTGGTTAGAGCCCTTGCCGGTGAAGACCGAGGTGAAAAAGTCATTCAGTAACTCAGCCTTTTCCATATCCTGGGTGACCAGATCTCCTGTTTCCTTCCAGAGAGGGCCCACAACTTCCCTAGTCTTGCCTTTGTCTCTGACATATCTATAGAAGTTTTTCTTGTTGTCCCAGGCCAGATTTAATTCTATCTGGGCGTTAGCCTGCCTAAGCTGGTTCCTGGCCTACAATAGTAGGAGGTTCATCATCTTTTGCCTGTTCCATTTGGATAACTGGATTAATTTCTAACCTTAGAACTTTGAAAATTAATCATTAAATGCACATTATTTTTGGAAATTGGAAATATATTATAAAATGTACAACACGTAAGTGTCAGCAGTGGAAAATCAGTATGTATTTACTAGTTTTTGTATATTTATAGACTTCGGAAATGTTAGACTAATTTCTTTGGACAGCATTCTCTATACTCAGTATTTCGATTTACATTCCCTGTATTACTAATTGTAAGCATCGCAATATGCGATATTGTTCTCTTTGGTTTTATCTTTCATTAACATCAAGATTTTTAACCAAGCAGATTTCCCTTCTCGTTCATTTAGAAATCTTAGAAAACTCTTCATTTTATATTGAAAATTCTTGACTTGTGTATTGGAAAGTGGGAAGAAAAGTACCCTCCTGAGCTGCTGATGCTCAGTCCCTTGCATGCACTATAACATCTTTCTTTAGCTAATCAACAGTCAATTTTTTTCCCCAGTTTGTATTCTAGAACTCCGCTGCTCTGTATCTTAGAGATCTTGATTAGTCATGGATAGCTTATGATTGCTTATGACTGTTTTTCTCCCAACACCCTTTTATTTCAAGTATGTCCTTTCGATGAGATGTGTTTACCCTCCTGCCTGCTGAGGTACTCACTGAAAGGAATTCTATCACCGCTTGCCTTGGTTTGCTGCTTCACCTTATTTTAGCCTCTTTTTGTAAGGTTGTGTCTTCATACCTCTTCTCTGTCTAGGTAATTTATGCTATTTGCTGTAATTAAACTTTTCTGTAAATGAAGGACTAATGCTCTGCAAATTATTCGCTGTGCACTGTCACCAGCGACAATGGAGTTACATTTCCTTAGCTCCATTCACCATTTCACTGAATTTCACTGAATTTTTAGAGTTGGAAGGGACCATAGAGATCATCTAGTCCAACTCCCCTGCCAAAGCAGGGCTGCCCAGAGCACATCACTCAGGAGCATCCAGATGGGTCTTGAAGATCTCCAAAGAAGGGGACTCCACACCCTCCCTGGGCAGCCTGTTCCAGGGCTCTGTCACCCTCACCGTGAAGAAGTTTTTCTTCACAGTAAATGAAGGACTAATGCTCTGCAAATTATTTGCTGTGCACTGTCACCAGCAACAATGGAGTTACCTTTCCTTAGCTCCGTTCACCATATCTCTTTTGTGGCTACATGACATTGTTCTCTGGTAGCTGATGTGTCATTCTCCTTCTCTCTCATCTCCACAAAACTCATATTTTAGACATCAATGAAACTCATATGACCCTGTGCTTTGTGCTTTTCTTATTTTACCCTATTCTAATACATCTCTCCAGAGAGCCTAGTGTTTGTTATTTTCTGGAACGGGAAGGTAAAGGTACATTTTGCTAGGACATTACCCTTGGTGTTAACAGAGACTTCTAGGTCAAGTCCTTCTTCCAAAGAGTATTTATGTATTTTAGCTGTATCTTCCACAGCATTTTTTGATGTGCTATCTGTTGTTAAATTCTGCAGGCACCCCAATAACCTATTAGATGAAACTCCCCCTGCCGCTCCCAGGAAGATAGGTTAAAGACTGTGACTGTGATTAGGGACTAATTAGTTAATCATATTGCTTTGCACTGCCAACTCTAAGGTACTTCTGAGAGAGTACAAATTCTTTGGACAAACAGGAGCCATTAATATTGATGAAAGAAGCATTTGGAGCTTTAGGGGTCCAGAAACAGGTGGTGAGAGACCAGGGTTTAAAGGATTTCAGATTTGAAACTACATACCTGTATTTTGCTTAATTGTCACTGTAGATATTTCGATAGAGTCTATTTTGGATATAAGCCTTAAATTCTCTGCTTCAGAGAATTTGCCTCAGTCTCCTTTGCATAGCAGAATTGTTACAGAGAGAAATTAATTCCTGGCTATGCACTACTTGAAAATGATAGAAGATGGGCAGAACGCTTTATAACCAGAATTTAATGGGAAACCTTTTTCTGCTACTGGCCCTGTTATTTCTGAAGACTTAGTCTGCCAGGCGTTTGCCCAACAGTAGATTGGGATCTTCATTTCCCGTTTACTTAGTCCTCTTCAGGGAAAGTCAGGATAATTTTGATTTGCCTTTAATGGCTCATTGCTTCCTAATCAATTTTCTTATCTGACATTTTATTTCTAATCAGAAACAAACACAGCTACAAAGAAGTCAGAGAAGAGAAAAGGGCCTTTTCAGGCCTCACTCCCTGTACAAGGGGGAGGCAAATGCCTTCAATATGCCAGAGAACACCCGAACACATTGATTCTCAAACAGTGTAGAGATCCCTCTCTTATGAGAAGTCAAGAAATTGCCTTGTAAAGCACTAAGGTTGTTGCCTTTTGGTGAGAAATTGCCTTGTAAAGCACTAAGGTTGTTAGGAGCACTAAGGAGTATCTTTTGGTACTCAACCTCAAACATCTCCACATCAACCTCAAATATCTCCTCTTCAACAAAAATATATGCAAACATAAAATAAAGCCAGGATTTTCATGCTGTGCTGACGCACAGAACCTGGCAAAATCTGCACAATACTGAGACATGTTGCTGTATACAACCCTTCCCAAACTTCAGATGCAACAGCCAACCATAACCATGTTGGTGGTGTTTGGCATTTCTCTAGGGATGTCAATTAATCTGGATATCATTTAGCATGTGGTATTAGTTTTATTAAATATGCAGATTTATTAATATTTCATTGCATAATTTATCTAGATGTTTAAAAAAAGATTTTATGAATCTATTATTTAAATGAGATAAAGGATTATATGGTTCTTTATGCAGAAAATATATCTCATCTCTCTTACTTTATTATCTCATTTGGTTTTAGATGAAGGATGTCGGATTGCATAATGAGGGAACGAGATCTCATTTTCACCAAGGCTGCTCAAACTTAATGCATGGGCTTCAAGCTCCACTGTTCTTCTAAGTAAAAAGGCTCTATATGTCATACTTTTTGCTTGCGAAATGTGGAGAAGAGCTTTGTGAAGTTTCTAATTCCATGGTGCTCAACTGCCTGTGACGTTATTAATTGAAAAGACTACACTATATTATGACTTTCTGGGTTACAGTTTATTCTCCCTTTTAAAATGCATGGGTTTGTTCCTTCGGGGCTTTTGGAAGAAAGAAAACAAGTGTGTGGTCAAAGAATATCTAGCATCAGTGATATTTTCTTATGTACAAGATACACATTTCAAATGCTTTCTAAAAACCTCACTACAAGTTAGAATGAATTTCAGAGGTAAAATAGACTCAGCAACCAAAACATTTTTGAAATATTACTTGAGTGATTACTGTACATCACCTGTCTCTGGTGATCATTTGCCATTGTCATCCTTGGGTTCTTCAGGCTCCTTCTTAGACCACCTAACTATTTTTGTTAGTAAGCATGTGTAGCTTGCTTTGAAATGCCCAGACAATGTTCAACCAGAGTATTCATAAACCAATGGCGGCTAGATTCACTTGAGGGTCTAAGTCTAATGAAATATTATGACATTATCTAAGTCTAATGAAATGTAAGCCATCAGCTGAAATCTGAAATAGAGCCAAGATAGAGGCTCTGATTTTCTTGCTTTACTTGCTGGGTCAGGGCTAACAAGGTCAAACCTCACATGTATGGCTAAGTGAAAATGAAAATAACACTGTTTACAATAACTTTTGGTGACATGTTTCAGCATTCTAAATTGCCCTAGGAATGGGAAGCCAGGATATTTAAAGACTATTTAGCTACGATTCATAGAATTTTAATTGGAGTGTAAACTGATAAATTGCAGTGGGTCATAGACCTAGAAAAATAATTTCTGAAATGCAAGATCAATGGAACAGCATATGTTTAATACTTATGGGAAAGTCTCTCGTGAGACCCCACCTGGAGCACTGTGTCCAGCTCTGGAGTCCTCAGCACAGGAAGGACATGGACCTGTTGGAGCAGGTCCAGCTGAGGGCCACGAAGATGATCAGAGGGATGGAGCACCTCTGCTGTGAGGACAGGCTGAGAGAGCTGGGGTTGTTCAGCCTGGAGAAGAGAAGGCTCCGGGGAGACCTTAGAGGGGTCAGTAATGGGACCAGTGCTGTTTAACATCTTTGTCGGAGACATGGACAATGGGATGGAGTGCACCCTCAGCAAGGTTGCTGATGGCACCAAGCTGTGTGGTGCTGTCAACATGCTGGAGGGAAGAGATGCCATCCAGAAAGACCTGGACAGGCTTGAGAGGTGGGCTTGTGTGAAACTCATGACGTTCAACCAAGCCAAGTCTGGCACCTGGGAAACGGCAATCTCAGGAACATATACAGGTTGAGCAGAGAATGGCTGGAAAGCAGCCCTGAGGAGAAGGACTTGGGAGTGCTCGTGGATGAGAAGCTCAACATGAGCCAGCAATGTGCACTGGCAGCCCAGAAAGCCAACCCCATCCTGGGCTGTATCAAGAGAAGTGTGGTCAGCAGGTCACGGGAGGTGATTCTGCCCCTCTGCTCTGCGCTCGTGAGACCCCACCTGGAGCTCTGTGTCCAGCTCTGGAGTCCTCAGCACAGGAAGAACATGGACCTGTTGGAGCAGGTCCAGAGGAGGGCCATGAAGATGATCAGAGGGATGGAGCACCTCTGCTGTGAAGATAGGCTGAGAGAGCTGGGGTTGTTCAGCCTGGAGAAGAGAAGGCTCTGGGGAGACCTTATAGTGGCCTTCCAATATCTGAAGGGAGCTACAGGAGAGCTGGGGAGGGACTCTTTGTCAGGAAGCGACGTGAAAGGGCAAGGGGCAACGGTTTTAAACTGAAAGAGGGGAGATTTAGATTAGATATTAGGAAGAAATTCTTTACTGTGAAGGTGGTGAGACACTGGAAGAGGTTGCCCAGAGAAGCTGTGGCTGCCCCATCCCTGGAAGGGTTCAAGGCCAGGCTGGATGGGGCTTGGAGCAACCTGGTCTGGTGGGAGGTGTCCCTGCCCAGGGCAGGGGGGTTGGAACTGGATGATCTTTAAGGTCCCTTCCAACTCTGACCATTCTATGATTCTATGATTCTTCCCACACTTGCTCTTTCAACTCACCATTTTGGCTTTTGCACTGTCATGTCCACATATTTTAAGGTGAAGATACCAAACAACAGCAACTTGTCCTCGCTAGGGCAGTGTTCACTTTGTAAACAAACTTGAATCACTAGTCTCCTGTTCAGCTAAGTAATGCGTCAAAGCTCTAGATTCAGATCTCCAGAGATAACTGTAGTCAAATATAATCATAGCTAAGCAATAGTGCAAGGCTTTAAATTTGAATTTTCTAAAATTAGTGAAGAAATTACTAGTTCAGATTGCAATTGAACAGAATATAAATAAGCTAAAGGCATGCCATCGTGGCAGGTCACATTTATTAGGCTATTCTGTCTATAGTAGCTCTCCAGATGGTTCCCATAGTTATATTTAATAGCTAACTTAAATGTCAGATAGAAACTTCAAAATGAGCTGATAAAATCACTCGAGGCAAAATCTGGTTTGGTGATGCATACAGCATTTGTCATTCCAAAATGAGCCTTTATTGCTACTGTTGTATTACTTTCAAATACTGCATTTTAATGGCATGTAAAGAAACTTCAGTGAGTGTTACTCAAACAGTATATGAAGACGGATTATTTTATGAACAGATTGGTTTCTTGAAGGTGGGATTATTTGCTCAGTGAGTCTGAGATTGTAATGTGAGTGTTTTAACTCTCACAAAACTGATGTGATGCATACTTGAAAATTATCTGATCCAACCTTTCTGCAGGTGTCTGTAGAAAAGAGAAGTTAAATGCCTTTGTATATCCTCCTGAGTTAGAGCAAAACTAAGTCCAGAAGCATTAGCCCAACATTTTGGTATACGTATATAAATAAAATGATCCTTATAAAACAGAAATGCCAAAAGTAATTAGAGTAATTAGAGAATAGGAATTGGCTTTACACCTAACAGTTTAGTTGTCATTAACACTGTTAATGAAATTCCATAACTTCTTGTTGATACCTTAGTTAAAAGTCATTGAACCCACAGATATGTAAAGTTCTGTACAGTCTGTTATTTCATTACCAAAGAATCAGCAACAATGACATCTAATTTATTTCCAAAAAATTATATTTAAAATACTGTATTCAAAGTTCACCTATTTATATTCAAAAGGTTCAGAAGTAACTTTTTTGACTTTTCCACAGTCTTTTTTTATGTCAGTTAGTATAACTCTTCCAAAAGGACTTCTATGTGTGGAAACTTGCATGATTTGTTTGTGCTACAGTTAATTTTTAGATGTTATTTATATTCAATGGGAAATTATGTCTATTTGAATAATCGCTTCATATACAATAATGTAGGTAGAAACGAGTGTTTGGAATAGAGATATTTCAGAGAGAGGACAGGAAAGATGCTGGATTTGATGGCAAAGAAATACATAAGTATCCCCAAGCCTGCGCTGAAAATCACAGGCATAGTTTATTGCACTTAAGAAATGAAAAGCAAATTAATCTTTACCCAAAAGACCCTGAAATAGATTTCTTTTGCACATCCAAAGCTCTTTATGTGGGGAAGAGTTTGGGCATTCTTAGTGTGTTGTGTTCTGGTTATCTGTATAAAACTCAGGTAAGCAGGATTTTTTTAGGGGGATTGAGTTAAAAGTTGATTAGTATTAAGTTTTATTTTTATTGTTGACGTAAACAAGTCTCTCTATGTAATCAGCATATGCAGAAGATCAGCTTCTAATAGTGTTTAGGTTTCCAGGATACAAAACTGTGCCCCTACATCATTACACTATCCATATTTTTCTTCTTAATCTAGCCTAGAGTGTACTTGGTGTATATTCATTGAAAGGGTTCATAGAGGATGGAAAAGGGCTGTGAAAATGACTGAACAGAAGTGGCTTTGACAATTACCAAAACCTGACAAAATAAAAATTGGAACAAAAAATACGGAGTGCAAATGATCATAACTTTTTCACATATCTATTTAACCTGGTGTAAAAATCTTTTTTTAAGATGTTCTTTATTTTCTTAAGGTTGTCCATTCATATTTTATTTTTCCATTCCTTTTTGCAATCAGTCTAGCTGAGATTGTTAACACTTAGAATTTCACGTTGTTCATTTAAATAGTATCTTGACATCTGCTTTCATAGGCTAAAGAGAAAAGTAGGCATTCAAAGTGTCTTAAAATTCAACTGGTCATCCAGGCTGGATAAAATAAGACTCAGATAGGTTTGGATTATTGTCCAGTGCTATTTGTTAAGATTTGTTCAGAACACATGAAAATTTCTGTCGCAATATGAGAACAGATATGTCTTTTGAGTGAATAGATACCAATTCTGTAGTGTTCAAATTTCAACCATATAGAAAAAAAGATCTTATTTTGTAGCTTCAATATTAAAATTCAGCTAACACAATTACTAATCCAATACGAAAATTTTTGTTGATGTACAACAAAAATCTTATTTCAGTGCTTATGGCTATATACAAAAATGTCAAAGGTAAAGCATAGTGTCATTGTTTCTCAGAAGTTATTCATTAACCTCCATTGGAATAAATTATAACTTTTATGGTTTTAAAACCTCAAGTTTAGTTTTCTTTTTTTTTTAGATTGGGAAGGCTTTTTGTCCTGAGTTGACTACGTGAGCATGTTTCTAGGACTAAAAAAAATATTTCTGATCAGGGGGCTGGAACACCTCTCCTGTGAAGACAAGCTGAGTTGGTGGGGTTCATCCTGGAGAAGAGAAGGTTCCAAGGAGACCTGATAGTATATAAAGAGGGTCTACAGGACAGGTGAGAAAGGACTCTTTATCAGGGAGTGTAGTGATAGGATGAGGGGTAACAGTTTTAAACTGAAAGAGGGAAGATTTAGATTAGATACCAGAAAGAAATTATTTCCTGTGAGGGTGGTGAGACACTGGAACAGGTTGCCCAGAGAAGCTGTGGATGCCCCATCCCTGGAGGGGTTCAAGTCCAGGCTGGATGGGGCTTGGAGCAAGTGTGTCCCTGTGTCTAGTGTCCCTGCCCAGGGCAGGGGGGTTGGAAGTCTATGTTCTTTAAAGTCCCTTCCAACCCAAACCATTCTGATTCCACAATTCCATGGAAATAATTTTTAAGAATTACGAGAAAAAGAATAAAGTTTGTATTAGAACTTTAAACTTACTCACTTTTATAAAGGAATAATTTTAAAATCTCAGTTGATTCCCTTATCCCTTCCATAAACAGTTTTCTTAATGGCAAGGATGAAAACCTGTACTTTGTTGTACTCTATGGGATATTTTTTTTCAACTTCAGTGGAGTCAGCGTTATTCAATGCAAAGAACTGTATCAGACTATAATTTTAAAAATATACCAGGGAGAACATTACAAGGGAGAGCCTCTGGGTTCTGTAAACATAGTCCTTGTATCTCAGGAAGTAACTAAAGAATATATTAGAATGAAAATTTTTGAGGTGGACCTCTAGACTGGTACGCTCAACACAAGCTCTTCAAATTCATCCATTTGCTTGTGTTTTGCATCACAAGGAAATTATTAACTTTGATATTTATGGATATAAGGCGTATATTCTGCATGTAGGTACAGGAATACCAGAATATCAGAAATGATGATGAAATACAAACCTATGTCAGAATCCTAAATACTTCTGATTCTGGCTAACTGTAATGACTATGAAGATGATTTACATTCATGAAAATCAGTTTGCTTTGACTTACCTGTCTGTCCATGGACTTAGGTACAAAGTTTTGCTCAGATTTAAAATTCCTCCTTAAACCTCATTGAGCCCAAGATATAAGGAATGCACAAAATTTTTACTTGCTTATGTAATAACATTATTAGATATAGTAGAAGTGTTTGAAAAATTGTTAGCAAGAAAAAGAATATTAAAGAAGGCTGCAAAAAGAAGATGAATTCTCTGTACGTTACTTCTGAAGGCATTAGTAGCCTTTGCCTCAGTTTCCAGTCAATTAGTATCATCCCTTCTTTGTTTCCAGCACTTATGTCCACATTATTTGAAAATTTTCTGTATGAATGTCCTACCTTCTTTTCCAGCATCAAATTGATTAAGTTGTTTCTCTATCTACTTAACCCCACATCAAATAGAATAGTTCTTTCAACGAATGCAAGATCATTTCCTTTCTCTGTCTCTCCTACCTTTCTAGTAAATGAATAATTTAATACCATCATATTAGTATTCATGCACATCCTTATCATTTAGTGATGACAGTAAATCAAAACTGAAAACACATCTGTTTACAGAGAAATTACCATATTTCATATACTGTATGCAAATTCTATGCAACTTTTGTTATTTCCTTGAAGGCAGAATGCTTATTCTTCTGACACAGCTAATTACTTCTGTATTTGCGTTTGACTTGCTGAGGAGATATATTTGTGATTTTCAATACTGCATTTGGAGTCTTCTTCCCGTCCTTGAACTTGAACTACTGAATCCAAGCTGCTGGAGATTGCATCATCTTTAAAGACCCTATCATTTTAAGCACGGTAAGTTAACACAAAGGGAAAAGTGCATTATGGTAAACAGAATAAACCATAGTAGAAATTTAAACAGAAATATCCACTCTATTTTTCATTGTATCTTAGTTAAATTATTGCAAGTGCTTTGCTTCGTGCTTTTTAATTAATTAGTTTTACCCGCATGAAAGAAGAAAATGTTCTTTCATCAGACATTTAATTGCAAGCCTACTTTGTAGAGTTGAACAGTAAAACATAATGCCAGGAATATTTTCTTTGCTAATAAAACAAGTTCTCATTTGTTCATGCTTTCATTGAATAGCCTTCCACTGCATAAAAAATTATGCATATGTAATGTGTGATGATTTTAAATTGGTTCTGTGTCCTGTAGCTTACGAATCTTTCACTAAGAGCATATGCACACACCAACTTACGACCTAAGAAACAGACTGTTTTACTTGGATATGGCCATGAACTTACGACCTAAGAAACAGACTGTTTTACCTGGATATGGCCATGACAACAAGTTTTCTCTTTCACAGATTCTGTTCATATTCTGATGTCACGTAAAGAAATCATAACTGAAACCCAACAAAGATGCAATGACTAATAGATATGAACTTCCCTCTGTATTTTTTTCTACCCAAAGTATAACAATAAGAGTGGCAATCAGTTCCTCAGAAGAACTTTAATGGTTTTCATGTCTGTGCATGTTGGGGACTAATGGCAAATGCTCCCATAATTGATTGTTAGAGAGACAAAAGCAGCAAATACAGTTTTTACTTGCAAAGTCCGTCAGTTCAAAAATTGCTTGTTGAGTTAAACAATATTAGAAAAACAAGCTGCAGTGTTGCATTGATGATTATAACTGTCTTAATAGTTAAACTAGTGAACAACTTGATGTTAGGTGTTTGTTCATTCAGAGCTGCAAATTCTGCAGATCTATTTATTTAGCAGGATGGAAGTAGAACAGAATTTTTGTTTCCTTCATGATCAGCAACAAGTTTGTCACATAATGTAAAAAAACAGTGAATCTAATTTACTAATTAATGAATTTTCAAGAAAGTGATGAGAAGCAAAAGAGTGATTATTATTCCTTCAAAATGGTGATTCTATCAGATTCGTTTTGCTATACTGCCTGCCTTTGCTTAATTTTATTGTAAATCAGGCCAGGATTTGGTCTCCTCCCTTTAATGCATGTTGTAGTTTCTGTGGGACGATTCATAGCTGGAACAGCTATTAAGGAAGCTGTTCTGTAGAAGTTGATGTATTTGAGGACACAGTATAGTTTTAACTCTGCAGGTTTAATGCTTATGGTTATGGAAGGCATAAATTATGCTTTGTGAGCATAATTTAATATATCTCAATTAAAAAAAATCACTTTACTCCATGGTTTCTGCTTTTTTCTGGTTTTTTCTTTTCTTTTTTCTTTCTTTCCTTCTTTCTTTCTTTTTTTTTTTTTTTAAATCAGCTTCTTTGTGCAGAATTTTCTCATTGGTATTATAAAATAGAAGACTGCAACAGAACATTGGAATAAAATTCCCTTTGGGCCAGTGTGCTCCTGTGCCCTTAGGATGAAGGCACCAAGTGAATGTGAGCTGACTTTCCCTATACTCAATAGCAGTAAAATCACTAACCAAAAACTGTGAAAGTTTTGTACAGATAAGTGAATTTTTCAGTTCAGCTCAGAAAATAGTTTCATGTCTTTCAGAAAAAATGTGAGAAGAAAGTTGAGCAGGGATTTAATAATTTTCAGGACCAAACCCCAGATCTATTCCTGTATCTTAGCTTTCCCTCAGGAGTCTGCTTGCATGAGACAAATCCATTCATTGAAACAAAGCACCAAGAAACAGCCACTTTTTCTTGCTGTGCTCATCCTGAATTAAGCACATGGAGATTCTAGGTCAAAAAAATGATATGGTAATGCTATAAAAATATCTGTACACACAAATTGTTTCCCCCATTTTTGTATTTTATTAAAGAAAACAATATATAAAGTAAAAGGCTCTCTTAAAAACTCAAGAAAATCATTAAAAGGCTCTCTTAAAAACTCAAGAAAATCGTATCATACATGCAGCATATTTGACAAAAGGGAGTTATCAAAAATTTGAGATATAGTAAGGAGATATTGACAAAAGGGAGTTATCAAAAATTTGAGATCTTTCTTTGACAGGAGACTAACTAGATAAAATATCAGTTCGAATAACTAAAAGAAAAAATAATTTTCTGCAATTCAAAGTTTAACACTGTGTTAGTAATTTGAGGAGATCAGTGAGGACCATTTTACAAATCATTATACACCTGTTAAAATCCTAATAATAAATGTATTCAAAGAAGCCTAAAAAAACAGAAGTCATCTGTATTAAACCTACAATTGCCCAATTATCTATATTATTTATATTATGCCTGGAATGGACACAATGACATAAGCCATGCTTAAGGTGATTAAACTCTACCACCACCAATGGCAGTCAAAGCAGGTGGGCAGAGCAATTTAAATCCAATTAACTCTTCTACTTGTATGAATTTTATGAATTGTAGGTGCTGGGTTAAAACTTATTCAATTGTGAACGAAATTGCTCTTCATTACAGTAAATGAAACAAAAGATTAGCTATTTCATGTAATCAGGTAGCTAAACCAAAAACCTTCACTTAACGTGCTGGTACTTGGCACTACCCAAACCTCACACAAACTAAACCAAGAAAGCAGCTGGCTGTCCCTCTCTTGGTGGATGAACATGACTGTATCTGAGAGAAAGAGAAGAACAACTCTGGATATATCAGTGAAAGTCAAAGCCACAGCAAGAATTGGTATTTGGAACATAGAAACTGTAGATAGGTTTTAGATAAAGTCCTGCCAGCTGGCTGTCCCTCTCTTGGTGGATGAACGTGACTGTGTCTGAGAGAAAGAGAAAAAAAACTGTGGATATATCAGTGTCAAAGCCAGAGCAAGAATTGATATTTGGAACATAGGCCTGAGAGAAACTGTAGATAGGTTTTAGATAAACTCCTGGATGAAGGAGTCTTACACTGGGTGTTAACTAACCATCCATCTGTCCTTGACTTGGAGTATATTTGGAGAAACAAGATTTCTCATATTTTTTTTAGAAATATGAAGAATTGAATCAAAAATAATAGTTATCAATGCCATTTTACTGGCGTTTTTTGGGCCCCATAGGGCAACCCATCAGATTTTATTTGATTTTTTTTTTATTGCTTATTTCTTATTTATTTATTTGTCAGAGTTAGGTTGATGGTTGGACTAGATGATCTTTTAGGTCCCTTCCAACCTACACAATTCTATGATTTACCTCTATGAATTTTATTTAAAAGGCCAGATACTAAGAAGCAGAACCAAGTTAAATTAAAAAAAAAGGCACAAAAACAACAAACAGACAAAACACATGAGGTTAGGCTGCCTAATCTGTAATTATTTTTTTAATGTTTTAGGAAGTGGTGCTATTTGACAATTTCTTCATTTTTGTCTTTCAATTTTTATCTATATTCTAGTTTCATCCAATGTTCACTTGGGTAGAAAATCTGAGGATGGTGGTAAAGGAATAGTAATTTTATGACAAAAATGGGCATTGCACAATTTTAATTTACTCATTGAGGGACTGGAAGGAAGAAGAGTCTTGACTGCCTTCATTGATCATAATAAAAATCTCATTTATCTTAAGAATGTCAATCTGAAAACATCATCAGCTCCTGTAATGAAAAGCTTTAGAGAGACCAGAGGGAGCGTGTTGAGACACACATTCCTGCACTAGTTACACAGTCGTATCTTAAGAATGTCAATCTGAAAACATCATGTAATGAAAAGTGTTAGAGAGACCGGAGGGAGCGTGTTGAGACACATATTCCTGCACTAGTTACACAGTCATATTTGCATATTAGGAAGAAAACAATAGTGACAGATATTCAAAGAAAAAAAAAACAATATAATTTATATAAGTTTAGAAGAAAATATTGGAACCTTGTGCCTGTGAGAGAAGATAAACAGAGGAGTAAAATTCGGAAAGATAAAGCATTTGTTGCCCAAGTTAATTACAACAATAGTGACAGATATTCAAAGAAAAAAACAATATAATTTAAGTAAGTTTAGAGGAAAATTTTGGAATCATGTGCCTGTGAGAGAAAGATAAACAGAGGAGTAAAATTAGGAAATATACAGCATTTTTAACCCAAGTTAATTATTATACCAAGGAGGTATGGACTAATCATCAATATTTTTTCACACAATGGCAAAAGTAGGCTTAGGGTTTATAATCAGTAGCAGAATGGTACGCTGACTTAGCAAGGGACTTCAGCATGGGACCACAGTTTACTGTTACACTCCTGAGTAGTCCCGGTGACTGCCAAAGGGTTTGATCCAAAGCTTTTTGAAATCGTTGGCAGAACTTCCTTTGGCTGCATGAGATTTAAAGCCTGTCCTACACATTGGCTGAGAAGGTGGAGGATGCTATCTGCATTCTCACCCATGTATTCATTCTGGGTTTCTCGTTACTCTTAAAAATACATTAATTTTATAGAAAGCTGAAATTTAGAATCTTCTTAAACTGAGATCCAACCAGCGTTTGATTTCTTTTTCATGTTTCTGCTTTCACTTCAGTGCTCAGTAAAATAAAGCTAATTACTTAATATTTAAAACAAATATATCTTCTGTACCTGGAGATTAATGAGCCTGAGAAAATTCATTATGATGATGATGAGTAATGTGATTTTGACAAGGAATTATGTATTTTTTTTACTACTTCTGGCAAGGAAATGGATTTAATATTCTTAAATGCTAAGAAAGGTTAAAAATGAAATGTAAATATGTTTCTCTATTAAGCCAGTACTTTTCCATCTAACCTGAAGGGAAGAAGCCAATACAATAGGGATCTCTTCAGATTCACACAATGCATAATATGAAAAACAGCATTCCCAGAGCATTTATTCTTTCTTTTCCAGCTCATTTACTTTCCATCTATAAGCCTATTTGGAGCTTCTGTTACACAAAGAATGGTTTTCCAATTTATGCCACATTCATTCATATTTTACTTAACTGTCAGTAATTAAAAGAACACTTCTTTTGGCTTTAAAGCTTAATTTTTATTGTCATAACTAAGTTTATATCTTAATTCCTCTTAATTTCATTGGAATTTTAATTCTGTGGATGGGAGAGGAGTTGGTTCGTCTTTCTCAGCGTTACCCTGGGATGGAACTGCATGATCTTCTTTTTCTACAGAATTCTGAGAAAGGTTCTTTACCTGCATGTATTTCATGCAAATCTTCTCTTTTGTTCTGAAAGCTTGTCCATGTGGTTGGACTTGTTCCACTAGTGCTCAAGGTGGCATAGGAGCTGTACCTATAAGTTATGTAGTTCTCTTTTAACTTTTTAACTTGTGTTCTTCTTCTCTGTGTTCCGGTACCAACTGGAATAAAAACTTGGAGAAAGTATAGTCTTTAAAATAGACATCAGCCTGTAAAGTTAAAAATTTTGGGAGACTCACTTTGTTGGCAAGGTATGGAAAAGGAATATTGCACTTTCTTGGCCAACTTCTTTCATACAGATTTAAGAAAACAAAGAGAAAGGACTGCTTTTCCTAGCATAGACAGCTGTGCAACAACTTGCTGTCCCTGGTTTTCTCCCTCCAAAACGTAATGGGATTTAAATTTAGGAAAGTCCAGCTTAATAACAATCCCAATTATTTTTTTCAAAAGCGAACCAAGCCAAAGATTAACTTAGTGCTGTGCTAGCAAACTATTTGGATAATAACCATTTGGCCATTTTCTATTGGTTTGGAGATGCGTATACTTCTGTGTGGGTGACAGATTTGTTTTCATTTTGTTGCACAGTGCTTTCATTTTGTAAGTGCTTTTAGCTGTGAGTGACTGTGGGAGGCCTGTAATGGTATTATTTAAAATTTCAGAAGGCAATTCTGCTAACAAATTAAATTAACTGCAGATTGCAGCACTGAGAATTCTGACATCATGCCCTTTAGTGGTTGATCTGCTAGCAGAGATGTGTTTGCTTCTGTCATCTAAATATCTAATTCTAATTTCCTTCTTTGGACATTTGTATGGAATTCAAATGTAACAACTCTTACCCTGGCTGTCTTGTCCATCCTGACACATTTCTGGTCCATTTTATTGTTTTTTTTCATTATGTTTTCTTCTAAGGCTGTCTTTCCAGTCCTAGCTTTATTTTCTATCGCACTCTGATTTTTAAAATCCCCACTCCCTTCCTTTCTTGAATATTTTCCATTCTTGTATCCTCAGGCCTCTGCCAGTAATATGGTCACCTCTCATCAGAAATGCTCTGTCATTTGTGCTTGATCAATAAGAAGACCAGCTGTGACTCAGAGGAGTGTTAATAGTGCTTTTCTGAGCATCTTAGAGATACATCGAATCATTAATAAATCTAGTTTTGTCTGACATCAGTAACTTAAGGGAGGACGGAATTTAAGACAAAAGCAGATTGTTCTGATCATCTGGTCTGAATGTCCTCAATAATTTCATCCAGCAGTTGTGCATCAGTAGTAAATACCATTTTGGTCCTTCTGCCTATGGGGATACTAAGGACTTTAGTTTCCTGTACATCACGAATTCGGGGTTAGAAAGGAGCAGCTCAGATTCCAGCCTCCACTGGTAGGTTTGTACCGCAAGATTTTATGCTACCTACTTGCTCAATGTGTATCTTCACCTATTGCTGTGAACGTTTCATTTGTGCCACCAGGGACTGAAATTCATTAGTATCTGTCAGTGGCTGTTTGCTTGTCTCCCATGAAACGGGTCAGCTCTATCAACCCTGCCCATGGTGTGTGCCTCAGAAACGACTGCAGCCGAAACCGGCTCCTTTGCTGCCAACAGCCTCAGAAGAGCAAAGGAACTGAAGAGCATAAAGTCTGAAGTAAATTGACAAAAATCTAAAGAAGCTCTGACATTTTAAATCTCTTGAGAATCTCCTTCAGGAACATTGCTAACTTCCTCTTCCCGCATATGAAGTAAATGTTCACCGTAGTACTTGGGTGTGTTCTACTTCTTTGGAAAGGAGATGATACTTTTTCTAACTCCTTATGTTCATTGAAAACTTCCATTATTGAAACTGAATTTTAAAGAAAGCTTGTGTAGGTACATATTTACAGATGAATCTGAATTTACTGGTCATTTCCTCTCAATTTTTGGTTTTTTCCATGATCTTGTCATTAGATTTGTTTTAAAATTGAATTGCCATTAATAGTTGTTTCTTGTCATCTTGGTAGAATATTGAAGATAGAATGTCATGTGTGGTCTGTATTTACCATGTATATAGAAAATAATTAATTGCTTGTTATAAAGTAATTTCTGTCTTCTTGTGAAACATTACACAGGGCTTCTAGAGCCTCCACAACTGTAACTTTACCTGATATTAAGTTATGCAAATATTCTTTGATGAGTTCCCTCATTTCTACATAATTCATGCTAAAAATGTAATTTTCTTGCAGTGATGGATATTCAATCATTGATTTATTGTGTCTTGGGAATTTACTTTCCAAAATAGAATTTTAATAGGCATGAAATCAACTAATATCCATTTGCCAATCTTTGAGGATTAACCGTTTAGGGTAGAGCTCTGACTGCTTTCAAGGAATCATCTTTTGATGTTGATCACTGTTTGATTTCTGATTTTGTCTCCTATGAAGGTCATGCTGAAATTGCTGCAGTATTATCTGGAGTCCTCAGATTTCCTTGATTGGAGTCAGTGACGCTTTTGGGCTTATAAGGACAAGCAGAAGGCTCATTAATCAGTAAGCTTTTACTGGGAATAGGAACGTGCTGAGTTTCAGTGGCAGGTACTGCATCTTGAAGATTTTGAAACTGTAGATTTGAAATTATACGCTGCTGATAGAAAGCACCACTCCCTTTTGGTTGAAAGGGCTCACACAACAGCTCTGGGTGACTTGGATAAATGGTCAAGGATAAAAATGTCAAAATATTGTTCTTCATCCTTTTGTGCAGCCCAGTATATAAGACATTTGCTATTCCCAGTCACAGGCCACAGCCTTTGCATCGGTTTGACAGTGCAGGGTCTCAGGACTCATCAGGGCATGTTTTTTCCTGTTTGAGCATGTTCTAACAATTTTCTCATGGCCAAGTCCCTGTAGCCTAGCCCGTTTTAGCATAAGCTCTGTGATAACTATGTACAGTAGAGTTCTGAGAAATTTAGGTAGTCCCTGAACAAATGGTAGCCCTTTATTCCAGCCGATGATAAGGGAGTCATTGGGTGGCGTTCAAACTTCATTTGGGAACCAAGGAGAAGGAAGAAAGCTCTTGCAAGAAAACATGTTAAGTTATACCCAAATGTACCCTAGGCCAAAGATGAAGACTCTCTGAATTATGTCCCTAAAAAGGCATAATTGCCCTCCTGGTGAAGATTTCAGGGTTCTTGTGACTTGTCTCAGTGCCCCCTCATGCTTCTTGAGGGAGACTGAAACTGCTGATGTTAGGACCCAAGGAAGATGACAGCAAGAAAATGGTTAGATATCTGGAAGGTCCTGTACATAACTGCCTTAACGAGGATTTTCTTAGAAAATTTGGACTGTTAAAACAGAAATTAGACTGTTTAAAATTCTTAGCTCCATATTTATGTGTTTCCTTGTTACTCTCGCAAGATTTTGAGTGTTTCATATATTTCAGATTTAAGTTATTTGATACTGAAATACAGCTACTGGAGTGGGTGGAACAATTCTATCTTCCATTAGTGTGGTGAAACTAAACATTTATCAGTTTGGGGAAATTTTTTGGTCTAACTTAGAACTTCTCAAGACTCAAATTTTTCCTGAATATTCTGATAACTTTCAGCCGAAGTCTTCACTAGAGTTGTTTAATGGAGCTGCTGCTGCTCATAGAGTTGAAAAAAATGCATGTAGGAATTTGTTTGCTCAGATGAGTTGTTTTTTTTGATGTGGTAAATACCTAATTTATGACAGCTGTCTAGAATTTTAAATCAGTAAGGAAAATCACTAAAAGTTTGTTGTTATACTTGAAATAGCCTGTCGTTATATATATAATCATTACATTCTTTTTAAATTTTGTAATTCAGCAGAAACATCCAATAACTCTGATAAGGGCTGGAAACTATTGCTGGACATGGTAGGCAATAGGTAACTGTGAGAAACAGCAAACACGCCAGATTTTGGAAACAAACCTCAATCACACCTTTGTCAGCTGCAGTCTGACAATGTTGTGGTGCATCTCGTGGAAGAGTAAATGAGGTGAAAAACCATTTCTTTTAATCTCAGTTTTTGCTACACTACAACCACACTCAAAGCAACCCTGGAAGTAGTTTTTCTTGCTGCAGGAGCAGCACCCCCATGGCAGCAGACCTTTGCCACAGCAGCTTTTGCAAGAAAAGAAAATCTGTCAGCTGTCTAGGCAGCTTGTAGATAAAACCATGCTGGTTTTTTCTAAGAGAGCAGCTGAAAGCTGTTTGCTTCAATGCAGGTGTAGTGGATTACCACCTGATGAGGCACCTGGGCAAAAGCAACAGGCTGGGCAAGGACTGTAGAGGAAGAGTAGGAATCCAGGATGATTTGGAGATTGCTTGCTAGACCAAGGTACTGGGGAGTTTTAGGTTGTGAATAGAATTTAGTTGTTTTTTTTTTTTTTTTTGTGACAATAATGTGTTTCCTTTGGCTGTTTGGGGCTTGTCCTGCCTGCTAACTCTACACCCTTTCCTTGAAGCAGTCAGTAGTTCTGGGGCTGCTTTGTGCGATTGGGAGAGGGGAATATGTTTCTGATGTTTCTGATTCATTCACTGTCTGGCCTGGCTCTAGAAATATCATTTGGAAGAGCTTCAAGGCCCCTCTAAGCCATACCTACAGGTGCTGTTCTGTGAGAGTTTTTGGAGTAGTGGAAAAATTATTGTATCTTAGTGGCAGTCACCTTAGGCAGAGCATAAGAAGGGGGTTGTTTATTTTGCTTTTTCATTTCTTTGCTTATCCCACTGATGATCTTTTGCTGTAAGCAGAGTCACTCAAAGTCAGCAACATTAACAAGAGGCTAGACTAGTAAGGAAGGTATATGGTACTTGTTAGTATCTTCTGATGATCTATGAGAATGTATTACATTTCATGTTAACTTACTGATGCATCTAGACTGAGTTTTTTTTGTTTAGCTTATTTAGAGTATTCGTTTAGCTTAGATTTTTAGGATTAAATGAACCACTAGACCTTAAACAGCCTTCTTTTCTAAGTATTAATTTTTTGTTGTTGTGGTAGAATATAAAATAATAAAAAAAAAAGTGACATAATATTTCCTACAGTTCCTTAAAGTGTGAAATTGCTCCAAGTATTACACAGCTGCAATTGAAAAGTGGTTATTTTAACCACAGTTTCTAGTGTTGTCTGTGTTAATTAAAGAAGCATAATTAAGCATTTTAGACTTAGGATAAAGCTGCTTTAATGAGACAGTGTATAGTGACCCTGTGGTTTCTTTTAATTAATTTTTTTCCAAATAAAACATGCACTCTGAATTTTACACAATATCACTGTGTAAGTGTTAAGCTTCTATCATTAATCTCCCAAGTGCTTTAATTCCTAGGATTCTTCCTAAGCCACGCGTGTGCCTTTATTGCATAAAGTTCAACTTGATATTAATTGCACTGAAAGTATGTTTTGAAGGAGCTATTATCTGTTGAGAAAGTCACCTTTTCATTTAAAGTCTCTGACAATCATAACTGGAAAGAATCCCTCTGCTACTTTTAGTAAAATATTTCTTTGGATATCATCATTTTCCCCTTATTTTGAAAATCAACTTCCAATTGGTGAAGAAAAGTTACTTGTTAATGTTAGTTTCTATTTAGTCTTATTTATCAGAAGGCATCAGAGCAAATCAGAAAATTTCAGACCACTTATCTGCTTACAGATGATAAAATTGAGGTAAATGGGAGTTTTGCTCAAGAAATATTTGCAAAAATATATTTTCTGTATCTTTTGTTTGGTATAACTTCTAGAATGTGTGGAGCAAGCATGATTACTGTAAAAGCTTCAGGAGCAGTGTCATGCCAGAGAAGTCTTAAGGCAAAATCAATAACATGGGAAAGCCTGATGGATGAATTTATTTATTTTTTATCTACTTACTAAGGTATATGCTCTGTTGAGACTCCCTCTAGGTCTTAATAACCAGTTCTTGGGTGCATGGATATGTTTCAGGATTAACGATGAATATTGCTGCAGTCACAACTGTGGGCTATGCTGATTCTGTTTCAGCTGTGAGAGATAAGCCCAGGGAGATTGCTTTCTTCCAAATTTTTCTCCCTGATCTTGCTGGTTTTTTCTAAATAATGTTATGTGGTGACAGACAGAAACAGGCAGACAAGCCATGGGAAGGATTTATTTGCCTTCATTTGCATTCCTAGAAGGGATACCGAAGAGCAATCTTGTTTTATTGTTGATGGAAAACACCAGACATCTCTAATGGAGTTGTTTCACTTGGAGACAGACATATTTGGATGATTTTCCTTGGCAATGTGTTTGTTTGCTTCTGCTGTCACAAAGCCTTTGGTCATTGGTTAAGTCTTGAGCAACCAACGTTAGGGTCGATGAACCCTCCAATGTATTAACCGTTGTGATGGACAGCAAAACTGTTTAATATGGTTCCAGTTTAATCTTTGCAGTCTATTTTCTCTCCAAACTTTGGAAGAAAGATGCACTTGTTTAAATTTCTTGGGGGTGAGGAGATGTCTTGTTCTGAGAGCCATTAAGTATCCTGAGCACACCAGCATTTTTGGTGCGTTTTTGGTTCCAGTGAGGGGTGCTTTATGGAAAGAAACGTTCCAGCTATTCTTGCTCACTGTGTGACCTACAGCAGAGCAGCCATGGTGAGTGTGAAATGAATACCTTTGCATTAAACTAGAGCAGAGGATGATGTCCAGGAATGCACCCAATACACCTTGGCCATCGCTGGGTGTTTGGTCAATGGGACCAGAGTGGAGCTAGTTTGAGTTAAATGCCTTGTGAAACGCATGTGATGCAATGGTTCATGTCACATAATGCATGAGGTCTTCAGCCCCATGGGTTTCACACACAACTCTGCTCCTGGGAGATAGTGCTACTTGAGAAATTAGTTACAGCTGAAGAAGGAGTTCCTGCTTTATAGCAGAGAACAGAAGCAACAATGCTTGGTAGAATGACATGAAGGAAGAAAGACTTTCCTATTGACTTGGAGAAGACTGTGTGGGAATGGTATGTGCTGAAATCTACTGTAGGTTGTTAGACTGGAAAGAAAATACTGAGGAAAATAATTATTTTGCTCTTGCTCCGACCTCTAATTTCTCTAGAGAAGCATACATGGGGTAGAAATATTTTTTGCCTGATCAGAGTTATCTTATTCTAGTTTGTAATGTTCCCTTACAATAGGATATTACTTTATGGATTAGAAGCACTTTTGGTGGTGGTTTTCCCCTCTAACTTTGGGGTTGGGAGAGAGGGCAGTTCCACTGAGCTCTTAACAGTTTAGAATTGAAATATTTTTTTTCCTCCAAACTTTAGGTACAGGAACAAATTTTAGCACATGGTATGCATTGGGATCAGATTAGTCTTGCGTATCTCCCCCTGATTATTTTCTTTTCTTTCCTTTCTGTTAGTGCCTGTTGTCTCATCTTTAATGTGATGTGGTCAGTCATTACAAAGAGAGAAATTATGCTACCAAAAATTTTCCTGAAGTGTTATCTTATTTCAGTCTGTAATGATCTAGGACTTTGATCTTATTTTATCTATTTCACTGCACCATGTGTTAATATTATGGGATTTTTCCTTCACTACTTTTAACTGCAGTGGTCATGCTGTAGGCTTACCAATATATTAAGTTTGGTTTTAACCTCTTAATTGATTCTACTAATTACTTTTTAGCAAATGGAGATGGGTGGGAAGAAAACTTACCCAGACTCCTTTTTAATCAAATGTATTAATATCTTAGTCGTCTTTCAAGTTAACTATTGAATTAGTGCCACTTGACTAGAGGCAGAAGGTATGCAATTATTGCCTTTCACATCAAAGTAAAGAATTCTGTCAATTCTTGTTACAAAAAGATCAATTAGGGGTTACTGCCATTGCTTGACTTTCTTCTACTTTGCAGAAGTCCTTCAGTTCCAATTTGACAACTAAATACCAGAGCGGTCATATGATAATATGAATAGCATATTTTTGGGAGGGGGTCCTCAAAGGGAAGTCATGGATGAATAGTTGTGAATTATTTAAAAAATAAAGTTTTGGTGGTTTCCTAATGATCAGATAAAATTGTTTTTAAAAACAGTAAAAAAAGTGGAGAATTGTCTTTTATTTTAATAAAGGATTTTTACTAAAACAGTAGTTTAGGAGAAAAATTAGATATATGTTAAAAGTATATTCACTGCTGCTGTAGTGTTCTCTACTCTGATCACACATAAAACTGTTACAGTCATGCCACTAAAAGTTATATTAAATTTAATAACACTTTTATTTCTCTGAAGATGTGATTTTTATCTATTCTATAAGAATTTTCTCTGAAAGAAAGTAGTGGCAGCGAAATTTGAACACTGTTTTCATAGGGTGAAAGTAATATCCCATTTTTTGAGTTCTTTCCTCTGTCTCATGTGCTGATAATAGCTGGCTCTACAAAATCTTAATGTAGAATTGGTAACTGCAATCCATTTTCTGCTTAAGCAACTAACTTTCTCTTGACATGAAAAATAGACTTAAAATTGCAAAACTTTTCTGGCCCTGTTTCAGAGCCTGTTTGGACTTGATATTTAAACTAGGATTTTTAAAAAATTACAACTTTTTCAATGCATTTACTTAAACAAGTAGAAAGATTGAGGGCAATCTTTTTTCACTTACAGCAAATGTATTTTTCTTGGCTTAAATGAAATGAACTAGGATAAAATTGGATACATCAAATTCTAATGTAAATTCAAGCAGGTTTTTTTTTTTTCTCTTTGAGAACTGCTCGTTTGCTAAAGTAATTTTGAAAATAGACATAATGCCTGACCCTGCTTGTTCTCCTTATAGTTTCTCTGGACAATTTCTCTCCTGCTTTCAAAAATCCCCTTTGATTACTGCCCATCCCTCTGCTTTTCTGACATCCTGCGTATTTTTACTGGTTTATACATCTTCATTCTCTCTCTCCTCCTCCTTTCTCTAGATCTTGATTCGTCTTTCTGCTTTTAAGGTGCTTTCAGTTCAGTACTTGAAGTGTTTGTCCTTTGGACTCTCCCTGGAAGTCTTTTGCTTCCGAGTCATCGTTCCATCCTCTCCTTAGTTCGAAGGTCCTGGATTCATCCATGTAAAAGCTTTGTGAGAACTGTTGTGTTTCAGTGAAACATAGTCGAGAAATTCAGTCAATTCTGCATCAAAAGGATTGTAAGTCAACACACTGACTTCTGTGTCTTGTACTGATGGAGTCCTTTTGTACAAGAATGTATTAGTAATGCCCATGTCTACCTGCTGAGCCCTGACTGGCCTACCATATCACGCACTGTAAATGTATTTACACAATGCAAATACTCTTCTTGACAGCCTAATCAGGAACTGCTGTGTCACCTCTGGTTATACACTTTTTCTTCTAAATACATTATTTCAGAGCTAGTCGTTATCCAAATTATGAGGGAAGGGGGAGGATTGTGTCTCTTTTCTCAAGTCACAGGCGACAGGACAAGAGGAAATGGCCTCAAGTTACACCAGGGGAGGTTCAGGCTGGATATTAGGAAAAATTTTTTCACTGAAAGGGTTCTCAGACATTGGAATGGGCTGCCCAGGGAGGTGGTTGAGGCCCCATCCCTGGAGGTGTTCAAAAGACAGGTTGATGTAGTGCTGGGAGGTCTGGTTTAGTGATGATGCTCCTTGTTTGTTGTGAGGGTGTCTATTTTTGTCAGTTAGGTTGACGGTTGGACAAGATGATCTTTAAGGTCCCTTCCAACCTAGAAGATTCTGTGATTCTGTCTATTACTAAATAACCCTGGACAAAGACTGACTATGTTGGCAGGTGCCGCGGGCGAAGTGGTTTTGACTCTGATCAGCGGTTTTAAGATTGTAAAATCTACTGTAGCAGATAGTGGGACATCATGGTGCCCTCGTTCATGCACGGCTTGCATGCAGGTGGCTTTTGTGATGGCTGTGGGTAACTCGGTTAGAGATTTAATGGGGATTAGGGAGGGCTGCCCAATAAGCTACTCGGCTGGTGATAGTTATTGCTGTTATAACAGTGGGTCTGGCTTCAGATTCAGGAGGATCTGTGGGGAACAGAGGAACCTCTTCTGACTCGCTATCATCGGGACTACCCCAAATGACTCTGTCCCAATCTTCAGGGGATCTTCCTAATCTGTACAATGTCAGGGGGGTGGGGAACCTGTATAAGCATCTTTTCGACCTTATCTCCTGATTTTTGCCTTTTCTCCTTTTCTTCCTGCAGTTGTTTTTGTAGCTGTTTGATTTTAATAGACAGCAGTAACTCAGTTGCCTTCGTGCTCTCTATTTCCTTCT
The DNA here is from genome assembly GCF_001431845.1 of Calidris pugnax. Lineage (NCBI taxonomy): Eukaryota > Metazoa > Chordata > Aves > Charadriiformes > Scolopacidae > Calidris > Calidris pugnax. The sequence goes on along the minus strand of NW_015090775.1, from coordinate 3,581,771 downwards.
CATTCCCTTTTCTATTCTCCCTGTCTTGATAGGCAGCTTCTAAACAAGTGCCCAACATCTTGCAGATAACTCCCTTATCTTTTCCACTCTTTGCTTGGCCCCTAGTTACTTTTAAGTGCTCTTCGACCACTTCTTAATTGTACCAATTATCATGAGCCCATTTCTCTGAGAATTCGAGGTGTGAGTTTGCTCTGTGCCTCCTTTAAATAATCAGTGATGACACCTGCCATCCTTTGACTATGCCAGTTATTGACTTCACTCATAAGAGAGAAGTAGTGAAATATTTATTAAGGTGAAACAGTGATTTAACAAAATTAGTAGTAAACGCGATGGTGTTTTATGCGATGGCAAGGTACACTTGATTATTTACTATGTAGAGGACGGGGTCATATAAACTGTCAGGGAGACCCTCCTGGAAACAGTGATTTAACAAAATTAGTAGTAAACGCGATGGTGTTTTATGCGATGGCAAGGTACACTTGATTATTTACTATGTAGAGGACGGGGTCATATAAACTGTCAGGGAGACCCTCCTGTGAGTCAGGAGGTTCAGAAAGGACCCCCCGACTTTCTAAACTCCTCAGAGCAGAGTCTGGGTGCAGCTGGATCCAATCCTCGTCCCAGACTTTGCCAACTGTTCATGTGTAAAGGATTATATACGTGCAATCAATCCTTTATATCACTTAGCTGAGATTTCAAAGTTTAGCGTGCTACTAGTCACTTATTGAGAATCTGTGGTGGCAAGGAATCTCTCGACCTCAAGGAGTAGAACTTTAAGCGAGCATCCTCACTCAAGGGGGAGATCCTGGCTTGCAGCCCAATGCCATATAGGAGACCTTAAAGGCCTCTTGGGTTGTCCGCTATTTATAGAGTAAGATAGTTGACCTATAGTCATATTCTCATGGGAATGAGATATAGAATCATAGAATGGTTTGGGTTGGAAGGGACCTCAAAGATCGAGTTCCAACCCCCCTGCCACGGGCAGGGACACCTCCCACTAGAGCAGGTTGCTCAAGGCCCCATCCAGCCTGGCCTTGAACACTTCCAGATATCTAGGTCCCTACTCCAGACAATGTTTGGCTGAGTTCCCAGCTGTCCCCCAAAGTCCAGGTTCAACTTATCACAACTCCCACTGGTGGTTATGGCTTGAGCAGGAGCTGGGGAGGGGGCAAAAGAGGGGAAAAACAGGGAGAGCACACCATCACAGCATGGTAATATATTGGAGGTCGATAAAAATGTAGTTTCCCCTAAAGATGAATTCCTGCAGTGGGTGGCAAATTCCTATCTTGACAAATTCTGACTGTGCTTGTGTGTATGATCAAACTGTTCCTAAGAATTCAGATATGGGATCCTAGGTATCTCTAATTGTTTTCTAACTGTGGGAAATGCTATAGTATCACACAAAATGTGATTTTATTCCAGAAAATACAGGAATCTAGTAATTTGGAAATATTATTGATGTCCAGTCCATTTGTGTATTTATGCAAATTGCGATTGCAGATACGATTCCGTTAACAACCAGGTACTCTGAAATAATTCAGTTGTTATCTACAACTGTAGCCCAAGTAAATAAGAAATACCAAATTCAACTATCGGCATCACATATCTACAGGCTCTGAAAATTCTAATTTTTTCCCTATCAATCACGATCCCTTTGATGCCAAATCAACTTTGAATTTCTCAGCTGTTTTCTGCATTTGATACACAAACTATTCATAAGTTTTGTAAACATTTGCCAACTCCCACTGAGGAAAAAGAAGAGATCTTTATAAATGTTGGCGATTTAGTAATTCGACTCTGTTGTCCTGTTATTTTCTCATCTAATATATTTGCAGACTATTGAGCAATAAATGCAGTCAGTAAGTTAATGACATACACTTGACTTAACATGAACCAAGATTTTTTTTAGTCATAAAACAGTGTTATAATTCAGTTAAATATTATCCAAAGACACACGGGGTTGAAAGTCACTGCTTTGCAGAAGCCATATTTCCCTTAAGCTGCGGACTCAGAAAGTGAGGTTCTAAAATCATCTTTCAGAGAGATGTGTGTAAACGGAGCTTTTTCAAAGACACTTCATGACCAAAGCTAGACAGTTAAAGTAATTCTTTTCCAGGTGAAACCTTAGATAGTAGCATAGCCCATGAACAAACTCCTATATTTCTGTGTGTTATGTTGCTTTGCTTTGGTAGATTCTTGGCCATCTACAGGAAGTGAATGCCAGCGCGGTGATGGCTCCTCTGCTCCACCTGGGGAATCTTGTATTTTTGCCAGCCAGTGTGGAGGCAGCAGTGATGAGAAACAAGGTAAGTAATACGTGTGATACAGTTTGATACCCAAACATGACAGCAGAGAGAACTGGGGGGGATTTTTTTTAACGTTACAAAAATATTCAGGAATTATCTTTTTTTCACCCTCTTCTTCATCTGATTTTCTCAAACAATTTTTTCCTGCTTCAATTTGATTTTTCCTGCTTAATTTTCAACCTCTGTACAGTGCACCTCTTTCATAAATCTTCATACAAATATTATGTAGTAAAGTAGGTGGTTTCTTATCCACCCAAAATTCAAAAATTCAGAGGTGATTCAACAAGCATAACTTTTTTTTCCATGATTGACATTAAAAGTTCTTGCTGAAAGTCAGATTTCATTCAAAATACCTAGACAAAGGTATAAGCAACAGAAACTTTTTTATTCTTTTTTTTTTTCCAGACTAGGCAAGGGGAGGAAATGTTCTTGAATTCATGAACTGATAATTTTAGCTTAATCTTTGACAGATTCAAAGGCTATGAATACGGTTGTTGTTGTTTTTCTTAAAGGAAAGATCTAAGCAGTGAGAATGAACTTTAACTGCTACAGCCTGAGTAAATTTGCATCAGAAATCTATGATTTCCAGAATACCGAAACACAAAATCATGCTGCAAATGATTTTTTATATGATACATAAGACAGTCCTGCTCTTTGAGGATCTTTGTTCTGGAGTGCAAAGAAGAGCTTGGATTTATAAAAAAGTCTACTTTTAACAAAAAGCTTATCTAAGTTCTTCCATTTTCTGTGCAACATAGGAAGCTACTGTATTTGTTGTATCTTTAAATTCAAAGTAGATGCTCTTTAGATGAGCCTGTGTGTTTGTGTGTGCTCTGAAAAATGCTAACTAAAGCATGTTAGTGATCATTGCATTCAGATTAAATCTGGGAGAAAGAAAAATAATATAAATCCAGATTCCTCAAATTAGAGCTGTGTGCCCAGATACCTGGGCTTTTTCTTCTTCTAATATGAATCCCTCTTTCATCCAATAACAATGAAGAAATATGATTGGAACAGGAGACTAGAATCACCTCTAGGATACTTGATTTTTGTGCCTCTGAAAATAAGACAATTGCTAAGACTCTATTGGATACCAGTATATTTTTAAACTTTTTTTCTGCTGTACTAAATTGTATTAAATGCCAGTGGCTGGGTATTATGTCTGTTGAATCCCCTGATGTGTGACTAACATAGGTCAGGTTAGCATATTTTTTTTTAAATCACTTGCACAAGAGATGGTTATGCTACATTTCACTGCACAGCCTTGAAATCCTCATTGTACTTGGTCTTGATTTCCCTGGAAAAGAGCGTTTCCTCCAGGCAGCATTTTCTATTAAGATTGCAGAACATGCAGCAGAGATGCATTCTTCCATTAATTTTTATGGAGGCTTTTTACCCTTGTTTGTTAAGTGAATACTGCGATAGACAAATGTGTATATGAAAGCAGAGAAATTAAAGTTGTTCCAAAGAGTGGTATAGAAATGTGAGCCTGTAGGCTCTGTGAAAGACCTGAATACCAGATAATGATGTTTTTGCAGTATGGATGACCAAGAGGTGTGGATCTGGGGGTGTTTGGATAATGCTCTGGGTGACTTCTCTCCTGGAGTTAGCTGTCACATAAAGATACAGATCAAAGTGGCAGTGGAAGAGTCACCCTGCTGCCACCCACTCTTCTGCTTTGGCATTATTGCAAATTGATTTTCCTACTTAGGTTTCATCTCTCTGATCTCATGTTTTGTAATGGTTCTCTGCTGTTTTCTCTGGGTTCTTAGGTTAAAGATGTTTCTGCACTGAAAATATATCAGAGTTGTAATTTTAGATGATATACTTCTGTTGTCATTTTTGACTTTGTATTTGGTTGGTTCTTGCTTTGCCATAGCATTGGAAAAGGAATGGAATAAACCCTACAGTTATTTTTTTTTACCTTGGAACTATTGCAAGATATTAACTAAGCAGTGAATGATAACTAACTACTCTTAAAAATATTTTGCTTTCAGAATATCCCAAACTGAGATTTTATACATATATAGACTTGAAATAGGACCTTAAACTGTAATGTGTTTCTGTGACACTTGGAATTTTTCCTTAGAGTTTATTTTAAACATTTTTTATGCTTACAGGAGATTCTGCAAAAGATGTCTAGAGCATTCTACACATTTCTTCCTTCTGGCTTTTTCCTCTCTTAGTAGTGACTTTATCTTTGTAAATCTATCTTTTAGCAAATTTACATGGGTTTGCTTTCAAATTATATTTTCTATGGAATATTGCCTTGGAAAATAGTCATGATCGATCTGGGTTGTCTGTTTCTTGGGTTTGTTTTTTTTTTTAATTTAAAAAGATACTATTCTTGCTATTTTGTACGTATTGATTTTAAATCGTTTTTTTTTCAGCTGTAAGGAAATTTCTGAGGAATACTGACTGAGATTTGGTGCATTTCATGTAACGTGAAGCAGATATGCCTCAGCAGTGCTCGTGCTTTTGATGAACCGCTGACATGTTTTTTTTTTAATTTAAAAAGATACTATTCTACATGGGTTTGCTTTCAAATTATATTTTCTACGGAATATTGCCTTGGAAAATAGTCATGATTGATCTGGGTTGTTGTCTGTTTGTTTTTGTTTTTTTTTTAATTTAAAAAGATACTATTCTTGCTATTTTGTACGTATTGATTTTAAATCAGTTTTTTTCAGCTGTAAGGAGATTTCTGAGGAATACTGACTGTGATTTGGTGCATTTCATGTACCAAATACCAAATACCAAAGCAGATATGCCTCAGCAGTGCTCGTGCTTTTGATGAACCGCTGACATGCTTTTCAGCCACTTAAAGAGCTAAGGAATAAAAGTAGCAATAAAATGTTAGTTGATGAATCAGCCAATCTGCACATTAACTTGAGCCTGGAACGCTTATATGAAATATATCTATCTTCCCCTCTCTCACCTTATAATTAACTGTTGCAGTAAGCTGATGTGAATATGAAAGCCATGAAATTGAACATCATAGTGTGACTATAAATGTTGCGGTTGCAACATCATTTAAAATGATTAGTGAAGTGTGGTAATATAGAATAGTCTGAAAACATTAGCAGGGGCCTGGAGTGGGCACCAGTTTGAGGGAGAACACAGAATCACAGAATCTTCTAGGTTGGAAGGGACCTTAAAGATCATCTTGTCCAACCGTCAACCTAACTGACAAAAATAGACACCCACACAACAAACAAGGAGCATCATCACTAAACCAGACCTCCCAGCACTACATCAACCCGTCTTTTGAACACCTCCAGGGATGGTGCCTCAACCACCTCCCTGGGTAGCCCATTCCAATGGCTGAGAACACAAAGGCATTGAAGCTCTCGGTAATATAGAATAGTCTGAAAACATTAGCAGGGGCCTGGAGTGGGCACCAGTTTGAGAGAGAGCACAAAGCCATTGAAGCTCTGAGGTCTAACCAGAATCCTGGTCAGAAGGCAGAGCCTTAACCTATCGTCCTCCGCGATGTAAGAGAAAATGTGAGTGAGCTGAAGGTTTCCATACAGCAGATGAAACCTGCAGACACTTCCACATATCTGTCCTGTTTGGGATGAAGTTGCAATAAACTTGGTCTTTAGAGATGCATCTGATTAGATTTTTTTTTTTTTAAATCCTTCCATTACTACAATAAGTGGTTGAAGGAATGGGACTGTCCAGCCTGTTAGGCACTTGTAAACTCTTTAAATTCAGCTTTGATGCTATGGAAAAAGAATGTTCTGCCTCCTTTTACTAACCTGTGGTGCCCTACAGGGGAAGGTGGAAGGGGGAGAAAAGTAGTCTTTTGCCACCACGTTGCTATGTGCACTACAAGAAATAAGGTCAGAGGAAAGGGAAGTGGGGAGACTGTGTCATTCTGGGGACGTGTTTCAGCTCTTCTCTGAACAGCGTGGTTCTTGCTTTAATGCAGCAGCTTAGTAAAGACACTGAGCACTGGTAAACTCTGGAGGATGTCGGATGATGAGAGCCTCACCTTTCTGTTATTAAGCCCTGGGGTGTTTCTGGGAATGGGCTTATACTCCAAGTTCCCCAAAAACGCAGGTTGCAAAATGGTGAAATAAATAGTAGTGGAATAAAAATATGCTTGTTTTTTCTATCTGGTTATTTCCTGGTGTTAAGTGTTTGTTTTTCTTTGCAAGAACGCTGGGTAAACAGAGGGTATACTGAAGTTCTTCAGCTGCAATACATTTTAAAAACAGCCTTTGCATATAAGCTGCGTTAGCTTGAACAGTTTCCTACAGACATATTTGTGAAGAAAAAAAGCTTATTAACATAAGCTTTTCCCAACACATTCCCAAATTAGTGGCATAATATAAATGGCTTGGTTTGGCTGGAGTGGAGTGGGGGCTGGTGGTTTGTTTTGTTGTTGGTTTGTTGTTTTTTTTTTTTTTTTTTTTTTTTCAGTGTTCATTCTCTCTTGTCCCTCTTCCACTGTCCTGTTTCTTTTTGTTCATGATTTGAAAATTCTGGTGTTTCTTACTTTTCCTAGGAAACCATTCAGAGTGTTTCTGTGTGCTAATTAAATAGCAAATGATGGTGAGAACACATCCCTTTGCTTCTGTTTTTGAGGTTTTAATTTTTCTTTTGTTTGATTCAATTCAGGTTCGTCCTGTGAAAAGTGTGATTTTGAAACTGACCAATGCAAAGCTCTTCATGAACTGAATTTACAGCCTGGATGGATACAAAGAAATGGTCGATCTGGCTTGGGACCACCGTACTCTGACCACAGTGGAAATGACAGTGGTAAGAATCCTCATGGTTTTTGAAGGAACCATGGGCTCTTCCAAATTATGTAGTCCTCTTTTTTTATTTGCTTAATTTTACTAATTTCTTGAGAGTTCAGTTGGATTCTGTCACATGTTTTCTGGGCACTCGTGTGCAAGTCTTTAGGTGATTGTAATTACAATAACCCAGGTTTCCAGGAAAAAAAGACAGTATTCCAGAAAGCAATTCTTGTTATCATGGAGGAGCAAGTAATCAGTCATCGAGAGTCGTGTTTATCTATCTGAGTGACCTTTACCTGTTTTGGAGATCAGGTGATAATTTCAATCTTGATGGTTGCAAAGTTTAGAAATGAGTACTGGATCCCCCATTTCAAGGCATTTTTTTCTTCTTTTCTTGGATTGGTGAATGCCTGAAGTATGCGTATCTATTATCTCTGGCTAATATTGCAGTTCCAAACAATTTGAGAGAAGGTGACTTTGGACAGGGGACAGGAAGAACCTTGATAGTCTGTTTGAGCCGGGTCCCCTCTAACTCTTATTAAAATTCCACTTTGCATTAAAGACTGTCCCTCAACTAAGTAATTTGTTGTCCCTGTCCTTAGATAAAATATGTTCCTTGTGCTTGTCTAATTGCCAAGTTAACCTTACTTTCCAAAACCTGGCTTCTTCCTTCTGTAGTATGTGATTTACTTCATACCTTTTTAGTTAATTGGAGCCAACTTCTTTAGCTGCAGTAGGCCTTCTCCTGCTTTCCAAAGCTATCAGAAAACTTGTTTGGAAGAAAGCAAGGAAGGAGGGAATGAATTGGATGGGAACCTCTAGTCTCACAGTAAAGATGTGAGCTGGTTGAAGGAGTCACCCCAAACTGTTTAATTCTCTTCTCTGTATTTTCTGTTGTTCTCTTTCCTTTTGTCCAACCACCCCCTCCCATCTCTCCTGTGCACACAGTGGTGCAGCAGGCCTCAGAGCAAGCACCTGAAGGCAGGCATGCAGTATTGGAGAGTGCACAAGAATATAACCTTATGCAGGACTGAAGTGTTGCTGTGAGACTGATTAGCCTAGGTGTTTTTCACCTCGTTCCAAACTGTGATTATCTGGGGGTGTGGATATCTGTACTGTTCTAAAGCAATTGGTATCTACACATTGCATAAGCTACCAAACAGGTAGAAGTTCCATATAATGATAATGTGAGTTGGTGGTTTAAAGGTGGATACGTTTAAAACTTGTTTAGAAATTAGCAAAATGAAAACAGCACATTAAATTTAAAAGCTTTTCATAGAAAAAAAATCAACAAAAAAAACCCACCTACATTTTCCTGCAAGTTCTTATTCCACAGCTGATCATTTTCATGATGCTCTGCAATTTGGAAACTTTACCCACATAGTACACTTCTAATAACTTCAGTTTTGCTTGTGTTTAGCATTCAAGCACATCCTGCAAAGGTCAACAGGTACAGCAAAAAAAGAAAGCATGGTATAGATCAGACAAATATTGAGAACAGCTGAATCAATTCTGTGAACCACCCCTATTAACAGATATAAATAACTTCCATTATGCTCTGGTCAAATCTGTTATCTCAAACCCTTCATGCCAGAAGTTAGGTGCCAAAAAAGGACTGTTGAGGTTTAATTGCAGCCAGTAATTAAGAAAGACACAGCCACTTGCTTCCTGCCCCCGGTGGGATGGGGGAGAGAAGTGGAAGAGTAAAAGTGAAAAAAGTCATGGGTTGAGATAAAAACAGTTTATTAATTAAAATGAAATAATAATGTTTAAAAATTGTAAGGAAAAGAAGGAAAAAAAAGAGAGAGAAAAATAAACCCTAGGAAAAACAAGTGGTGCTAGTGGAAACAATTGCTCACCACCAACTGCTCAAAGCCCAGCCAGCCCCTGAGCAGCAGCCCTTATGGCAGCCTCTCCCCTAGTTTTATTTATAAGCAAGGCATCATATGGCACGGAATATCCCTTTAGTCACTTCAGGTGAGTTGTCACAGCTGTATCCCCTTTTTGTGCACCCCCAGCCTATTCAGTGGTGGGGTGAGAAGCAGAAAAGGCCTTGACTCTGTGTAAGCACTGCTCAGCGGTAACTAAAAAAAACCATCATAGTGTTAACAACACTATTTTCAGCGCAAATCCAAAATATAGCCCCTTACAAGGTACTAGGAAGAAATGTAACGCTATCCAAGCCCAAACCAGTGCAGTGCACCAAGCTTCTGAAGCTAAGGCTCTTTTTAAATAAAAGTTGATTTAAACTGTTGTTGGCACATAAATTTGAGTAACTGGTTACCAGACTTTTTTTTCAGAAAAATAAGTTTTATTTCAAGTATGTAAGTTGTGAAACACTTAAAAATAATAACAGCTCTTCTCATAAGGAAGCAGAGGAGGTAAATACTACAGAATAAAAATATAGCAAACTCCTGGCTAGAATCACAATTAATTAACCAGGCAACAGAATCTTGCTCTAGTTGAGTTTCTAGGGTTTGTGCTTGACACTGCATCAGGATGTAGCAAAAAAACTTGAAAGATATTCTATATCTAATAAAAGTGATTACCTTTAACTTGGAAAGAACTGGTGGTGAGGAGGATATTTAACTTACGCAGACACACAAAGTCAGCAAAAGATTGAGAACCATCAACTTCAAGTGTTCGTTACAGAGGAAGCAAACTGTTTGGTCTTCTGCGTATTCCCATCGACTTGGTTTGGGAGCTCAGTCACCACCATATCTCCTAGGTCTGATTTGTGCAGTAGCCATACGTTGTGGATGGAAATGTTTGACACAGTTATGATTTAGCAGCACTTCAAAATTCTTTATTGATTTGAGGTAGATCAAGAGGTTGAATTTTAGCAGCACTTCATCATTAACCAACTTTAGGATTTACGAGATGATTTAGCAAAATAATTGAACAGCAACTTAATTACAGATTTGAAAATGACAAGATTCACACTGACTTACTGTCAGGTATCCTGAACCAATATGTGTATGTACACGTGAGCACGAACATACAAACACACACCACTCGAGGGGTTGCACACCCCCTGTCCCCCAGTCTTTAACTGCTAGGACCAAAGGTGCCTTCCCAGCAGATGACTCTAGTGAGCCCATGGGTGCCCCTGTTGATTCCTTATGCATGGACAGACAAATAGACAGAATGCATTTGGACCTAGTAAAGTATAACACCCACACTCGTAAGAGCTAATGTGTATATTAAAGACACATGGATAGAGAGGTGGATGAAAGAGAGGCACAGTTAAATAGTCAAGACTTCCCTCTTTTTGAGTTTGGAGTAAACGCTTACAATGCATTGGCATTCCTTAGTGGGTGATAACTGAGGCTTGGGAGGGAATGTTGACTCTCCCTGGCCTTTTACACCTTGAGGTGTCTGCCTTGAGCGGTGTCCAAACGTAGGGGGGATGTTGGTTATTGCCTGCTGGAATCCAGAACAGCTCGAAGGGTCTTACTAGAATTGCTGCTTATAGGGTCTGAGATAATTTACTTTCATCGGGTACTTTTCCACTCCGGCCTAACTCAGACAAGGGGATATTCTGGTATTTTCCACGTGTTACCCAGAACTTGCTAGAGCTTGAAGTTCTGGTATCACTCCCCCTCTTTTGGTCATGACCTATATATTGTCAGGAGTGATCAACTATTGCTGTCACTTCCAAAGAACAGGAGTCACGGGAGCCTAGTGTGCTTAAGGGGTTGCTGTACTGTTCTGGTTCATTACCCTCCACCTTTTTTCTTTCTTTTATGTTGGACTGTTATGTTCCAGTAAAGTTCTTGTCCATTGTATTGTTATGTGGGGAGGAAATCGCACTAAGCACTGAGTGACCTAAAGGGGGAGGAGGGGGTGTTGCATCACCACTCCATATTAATCTAAGCTATTTTGATCATATAACAGAAAGTTTGAATACTTATTCAGCTTGCTGGGAGGCTTTACACTCAGATCTGTGAACTGTATGGCGAAGGAGAGTTAATTGTAGTTTGGTTTTCTACCTGGAGAATGGCTAAACTGTATTTTCATTTTCTGAATGCTTGTTCTAATTGCCTAGGAAATATTTATCTCCTTATGGCAGCTGTTCAAGTTTTCCCACTGCTGGTGACTCAACAGATTGTGTAATCAGTTTTATGTTGGTTCCTGCTTAAAGACCAGAAATTATATTGTACGGTGACAATTGAGCAGAGTGTGCTCTATGGCAGAGCATGAAAGGGAAGAGATCCGGCCATCAGGATAAGCGATGGCACACGCATTAGCAGAAGAGCAAAGATCACTTCTTACATGTAACTCCTTTGAAGATTTATGTAATCATTTACCAGAAGGTAACAGGTTTTGTTTAGCTCTGTCTCTCCTCATGATTCTCATTTTCGTAGAAAATATAGTTGAACAGACCAGTGACAACCACTCAAAAGAATCTAAAGCAAAGCTGGTTTTACAAACTGAAGCCTATTTTCTATGCAGAGGTTTAATATAAAATCACTGTTCAAAGAATTTCTTAAAACGATCATTTCTGCCCCACCTGTATAAGACACAATTTCTTTGGCAAGTGAAATCTGACCTTGTTTATGAGTCTTAGATAAATGTATCTCTTGGGAATTAAAAGAAAAAAGGTTCAAAATTTTATGGAAGCTAAAAACCAGTGGAGTCAAGGATAGGGCTCTGCTGAGGCACCAAGCCATCTGCTGTGGGTAGGAAGAATATCTGTGCAGCTGGCAGGCTCTGAAAGCACTGCCTGAGCTGTTGTGAAAGGCCTGAAGCCAGGGGAGAGCAGGGCCGCTGCTCTGTAGCAGGCTGAAAAATGCATTTTTGTGGTGGATTCCTTAGCTGGCTCCAGCACTGAGCTAGACTTATGGTCTTTTGGCAGCGAGCTTCCAGTTGCAGGCAAGGATGAGAAGTCAGAGTGGGTAGTATCCTCTGATATTTGGTTTCTGTAGGACTCTTTATTTTTAGGATGCTTTTTTTCCTTTCGGTCCCGCTTGCTTTTTTTCTCCTTTCTCCGCTTTTCTCCCTTCATTTACATGTTAATGCCAGAGGGCAACAGTTTACCTCACGTGGCTTGGAGTTTGGGAAGGAGGGGAGAAGAGAAAGGAAGGTGGTGGGGAGCAGAAGGCTGAATCCCGTTGCATCCTTTAATATCTAACATTATCTGAAGACTTCATGTTCAGAAAGGGCCAAATTTTGACTAGTGGTTTTCGATATCCTAAAATAGGGTGGTTGCCTTCTGTCCTCTAGACGATCTGAAACAATATTGTCAGGAAGAGACAAAATCAGTCAAAAGGCATAGCAACAACCATGTTTTACTAACTTGTTGAGCTGTTACATCTTTCAAGTAAAGCAAAGCTTTAATTTGGACTTGTTTTGTAAATGGAAAGATAATGGCATCTTTAATGGTATTGTGAAGATTCTGAGGACAGTCCTTCATAAAGGGGATACCACAGCCTCCTCCCTGCAAAGAGGCAATTTTCTGAGCAACCAAAAAACAGACCCGTGTCTTGTGGAACAGAAGAACACCATAGGCTCCTCTCCTGCCTTCCATCAGCTCTTCAAAGACTTGAACCGCTGTAATAAATCTGTGTCGTTGCTCACAATAGTTTGTTGTTTATGCATGAAATATGCAATCTATTCAGTCATTGGGGTTTAAGCTCTTTGATCAGCTTGCTGAGTTAGTCTTAGATTTGTCCCCCAATTTGCACTTTTTCAGTTTTCAAGTCAAATAGGAAACATTTTGGAACCCTACTTGAAATTTCAGCGAGCATGTGGAGCAATACTATGTCAGTATTTAATATGAGCAAATGCTTGGCATGCAGTGGCTACAAGTATGATAAGAATCTTTTCTGGGTAAAAACTTCTAGTTGGCTTTTTAGTTATTACCTTTATATGGCCTCTTCTTGTTTTACTGTTATATTTCATATAACTTCTCTCCAAGCTTCTAAGATTTCTTTTTTATTCCTTTTAATAGCTTATTTCCTCTCATTGTCCTCTGAAATGCGATCCTCTTCTGCAACTTTAAGGACCAATGTTTTCCTTCCAACTGATGAAGAACACATTTGTCAGGTATTTTGATGCATAGTCCTTGTATTTCGTAGTTTGTCACAGTATTTCCCTGGAATAATCAGACTTTTTATGTCCTAGATTACATTTCATTATTGGATCAGTCATGTGAGTGGCACATTGATGGTGGGGCTCCAAAAGTCCTCTGAAGATACTATTACAAACATCTGGCAAGATTCAGGAGAACTGCAAAATCAGTGGAAATCAAAGACCATCATAATCAATAGCACTGAAAAATATGAGGTTGGTACACAGAGGTGACTGTAAATTGCACTTATTAAATGGTTTATAAATTACAGGGTTTTTAACAACTCAAACCTAAATGTTTTGTAAATGGAAAGTGTTATCATGAGGTAAAAGAGAGAGAAGCCATTTGGAGGTTCATGCTTGGCAGTAACAAATATTGCTTGTTCTTATCTCTTGGTGGTGTTGAAACCAATACCAAACCTTACTTAAACTGTGTATGTGTCTTAAATAAAACAGTCTCATTACATCATAAATAATCTACCTGCCCATAGAGGTGATACACTCAGGATCTTAACTTTCAATACAGTACTCCCTTAGCCTCAATCGAACTGTACCAATAAACTCAAGGTTTAATTTATATAGGAAGTACCATTCTATGCTACAGGTTACTGTTCTGTATACTGTACTTAACTATTCATTGTAGCTTTGAGCCTTTGTCACAGAACACGTGCATCTGGTTTTATTTTGCTCAAAGCTGCTGAAAAACAATGTAAGTCTCATAGGTTATTTAAATGTTTTTACATGTGCATTTACACAAAGCACAGTAAATATAACTTCGGGCTACGATACCATGGATGATGTACACTCACTGTTTTGCATAATTCTGGAGGGAAAGTGGGGAGCAAAGAAAATCAGAGGCGTTTGTTTCCTCCTACAGTAGTTACTGTGAAGAGTTGGTTAGCATACAAACCTGAAGGCATGAAAGCATAACCTCATTTCAATAAACCATATGAGAAACACAATTACTTGACTTGCAGAGGCAATGTTGTGCTAAAACATCCGACTAAATC